>NC_048904.1:1842971-1870471 GCF_011077185.1 Oxyura jamaicensis | reverse complement strand
ACTGAAATACTTTTCGGAAGGGTGATAGGAACAGTGTGCGTGAGGAGGATACTTCCTGGGAGAATACTTTCTGGGAAGGGCTGGTGGCTGCTGGTCCATCACAGGGCCTGGTTGGAAGGCGAGGGCAGCAGCTGCTTGACTGCTGGGACCCTAATGCTGCACTCACAGCAAAGGAGCTGGGTCAGCGTTTTCAGCTTCTTTGCTATGTCAGGGTGGTTTCCTCAGGCCCCTTGCTGCCCTCTGTGCCTGCCTGCATGCTGGCATTGGGCTTCTGACTGAAAACACATGTGTAGCCAGGCACCTAAGGCACAGAGTCATTTAATGCTCGGTGTAAGCACCTGTACCTCCTGCTTGTCTCTCTTAGCTCTCTCTCAGCTGTATAATGCCCGGGACAGTTCAGTGACATAACCATGTGGACTTAATGTCCATCCTGTGACGTGTTCTGCCCCTAGCAGTTGCAGCCAGGAACAAAGGTTTCAGAAACATATTCCTACCTAGAACCGAAAGGCCAGGGCCAAGCCACCCAGCGTGGGCCTGCAGCCTGCTGAGAGGGTGGGTGGCAGGGACTCTGCACCTTCCTGGAGCTGTAGCGGGAGGCTAGGTGAGGAGGAGTCATCTACTGGCAAAAAGGAAGCTTAATTACATCTTGACTAAGTCAATTAACTGGATGAGGTCCTAGCTTCTTATTTGGCTTCTTTTCACCAGTTAAGTTCTGGCTGACAGAGGATTCCTTTGCCATAGTCAGTAAGAAGAAAGCCATAAAGCTGCCTGCTGAAGATCCTGTGGGAATCCCCATGGTTCAGATGCACCAGGCATGCCAGAGGAAGGGAATTGCGGGAGGAAAGCATTAAGTTTTCCTGTGCTGTGGAAGTTTGCAACCGAACTGTGGCACAGAGCTAAGCACAGGAAACTGGTTAGTTCAGGCAGTCCTGTGGTGGGAGTGCAATTGCAGCCTTTAGTTTTGGGACCTCATGTCCCTTGACTCTGGTGATAGAAAATGAGTGATCAGATACTAATAAATTATTTAAGAACAAAAGCAGTAACATCTTCTTTAAATAATTTCAAGTGGGTCATGTGCAGTTACGTGTGTAAGCAAAATGGCAGCCACCTAGTGAAATATTTTCTACAAGACATGGAGTACAAATTTACTGAATTTTCATTTTGAAAATAAATGTAATTTTAGAGATTAATCTACAAATTGGATTGCTTACTTTGGCACATTTTCAAAGGAAAAAGGACTAACTAATATATTTTACACCGAAACCATCCACTTCATTCATATAGTAATTTTTCCCCAGCAGTATTTCATAATAAAATTACTTTTATGATATGGAGTTAGTATACTGAAATGCTGAATATAAAGACCTTATGTAGGGGTGATACATTTTGTCAGGTAAATGGCTGAAGAGCTGCTAAGCATCTCTCCAATACATTTATTTATAATAATCACATATAGTTATTTAACACCTCCAGAGTACCCATTTACATGGCAGGCTCTAACAGGGTCTTTCAAAACTCTCATGGTCAATATGGTGAGTACTTCTTATTTTTAAAAATGATTACCTCTTCTAAAGCTTGAATTAGTTACGTGATTTCCAAAACAACTACAGTTAACAGGTTTTGATAGTTGCAATGTGAATAAATACAAGTAAAAATAGCCCAGGGCCAAATCTCTCTCTTTTCCTTCTTGGCCTTGATGCCTCTCCAAGCTGGCCAGCTCAGCCAAGCTCAGCTGTCCTGGATGGTGACAGCTGGTGTAGAATTTGGTGATGGGTAGGTCACACTTACTGTGTTTGCCTTTGCCATATCCCTGTGTGCCTGTGTACTTGGCATCGGTCAGGCAGAGAAGGGGTGTTTTCAGGAGGGCTCACACTTCCATTACAGACAGACTTACCAACCAAGGGAAATTAATTCCAGCAGTGCTGAGCTATTCTGCAGGGCAGGAATGACCAGAGTCCACTACTTACTGTAACTGAAAGTAGTTTAAAGCCAGTTACCAAAGTCGAACAAAAAATTACTTCTAGAAAATAATTTCACTGTGTGATAAAACTGGCATGCAGGGTATTTTTGCCTTTTCTGGGTTAAGAAAAATTCCGATCAGCTCCGTTTTCAGGACAGACTTGTGACCTGAATAATTCATGAGCGGCTATGTCTAGGAGGTAAGCTGAAGCAGGAGTAAGCTGTTGGAGTACCTGCGGCACATGGAGGAGGAGTGGGGGACGAGCCAGGGGGAAGGCAGGCTGCTCCTCCTGATGCTTGCTTTAATTCTCACAAGAGCATCTGTGCAAGAAGCACTCAGCCTGAAGGATGTCTTAGCTTGGAAAGACAGCACTGCTTTTACAATGTGTCTGTCTGGGAAGGGGCATATTTGAATTTGTTAATACCTTGGGCATATATTTTTGATAAAATTCTCCAGCTAATGTCTGTTCTGGTTATTTATTATTATTTTTTTTTGGTTGGTTAGTGTTTTTTTTTTTTTTTTTTTTTTTTTCCAGGTGCAATGTGAAGCTGGCCAAGTAGGCTGTGCAAACTTCTGAGATTTAGTGCTTTAGGGCTACCATGTGATTCATGAGCTTCTGTGACACAAGAGCTAGGCAGTGCTGTTGGTATACAAGCAGCCATGGGGAATGCTTAAGACTGATAATCAGTTATTCTTGATGCTTTAGAAAATCTCCCAAGTATTACTGTGTAATATCAGGTTTTGTACATTCATTCTACTTCAGATATTCCTGTTCGAGGCCCTAGACTACATGGTGGTGCTTGTTCATGCTCACACTTTGGCAAAGTGCTCTCCATGGCTGAGTGGCACCAGGCCAACTGCTGAGGTATTTAAGGGTAGAAAGTGTTTGTTTGTTTTCAGACAATGAGAGGCCTGTTAAGTGAAATTCCCTGCAAGTGAAAGCTGGTAACTGAAACGCTGACTTTACCAGGTGGGCTTGGCTGCCACAATAAGGCCACTTTGTCTAACACTTCAATAAAGAGAAAAATCAATGTGTAATAATTAAGGTAACTATATGAGTGTCTTTAATTTATTACCATCATGTCTAGAATCCCTGTTAGTTCTTTATAACCTAAATAAAATAAAATAAAATAAAATAAAATAAAATAAATGCAAAGAACAAGAGAAAAAATATTCTATCTCTTTAAGTTAATTATTCATTTGCATCTCTATTCAGAATATAATTATTCATATTTGCAAAAACATATTCTGGTCTATGGACTATTTGCAGACTGTTCACTGAGATTATTATTTAAGATATCTCTTACCTGTAGTTTATCAAGTACCTAAGCAACATTGCATTGGTTCTTGAAAGGTTCCCAAAGCCATCAAGTGATCTCCAGAGTGTATGCTAATGAGGCATACAATGGGACATAAAGATGCATTGATTAGTTTAATTTATACATAAAAAGGTCATTTTGGGTCTTTTTGTTATCCATTTCTCATTAGAAGTATGAGAAAATAAATAATTTCTAATACTAGATTCTACTAGTAGGAAATGTTTACCCGAGGAAGTAATCCAGAGAGTATTTTGCTCATTTGTATCTGGCTGAAGGACTGCAGTAGCAGCAGGGCTTGTATGAACATGACTGTTATAATCAGCAAAGTGGTAACAGAAGAAAAAGATTTTTAAAATGTAGGAGATTTGTAGTAAGCTCTTCTGCTGGCTCATAGGTTTTTGAGGTTTCTACAGTCTCTTTGGGGTGCAGGTTTTTCTTGTATTTTAGCTGGAGTTACCTTTTTTATTTGTGCTTCCACCAAGCTGACGGCAATGAGGAACCTCCCCAAACCTCCGTAACTGGTTTTTCTGATGGGGAATTTGTCAGCCTGTGTCAGCCTTTGTCAGCAGCCGGGCGTTCCCTGGCCTCTGTACTGGGGCTGCTCCAGCCACAGGCTGGGCTCACCCTTGCAGTACGGCCTCGGTCACGATGACCATGGTCACCCTGTGAGTGCTCACTGGTAACACCAGAGCTATTTTGGGGGCATAGGAATGAGTTTTCTGGCTAGTGAGTAGTTGAGGTGTGGGGCTGTTTGAAAAGGCTCTTTTCGTGACCTCTGGCTTGCATCCAGGACCTATTTCAGTCCCAGCCTCTGGCTTGTCTCTTGGTTTCTGACTCAGGCTCATGACCTTTGGCATTTAGCCTGATTGCTGGTCTTTGGGTGCCAGGCTGCTTCTTGTCCTTGTCTTGGACTCAGCTTTCAGATAGTAGCTCTAGCTGCTTCTTGCAGCCTGGCACTTCAATCTCATTTGTGCTTTTGAAGTTTTCCCCTTAGGTCAGCAGTGGTACTTCTTACATTTCTTTTACAACCTTTACAAAAATGAGTCTGAACTCTTGTAATCCCAGCAGCTCTGTTCTGCTGATTTTTAAATGCATCCTTCCTCCAGTGGGTCACTGAAGCGAGGATGAGGAGTGGCTTGGACACTTTTCCAGGAACCCTTGCTTCAAACTGAACATGGGGAGCCCCTGGGTCGCCTTTGCCCCCCGCTTGTCTGTTCGGACATCTCCTGTGGGCTCTCTGCAGGTGGCTGGGTGCCCCTCGGCTGAGCCTCACCCCAGTGGCCGCAGGAAGGTCCAAAACCAGGACACGTGCAAGCCTGCTGGATGCTGGCATCCCGTTTGCTAGAAATCTGTTTCTGAGACAACAACCTGTAAATTGGTTTATTTCATCAGATATCTCAGAAAGAAAAACTCCGTAAATTAAAAATGAAATCAATTAATTTTCTAAGTCATTTGATATGAAGTGACAGCAAGATCTTATTTATGAAAAATAAAAACAACCCCCAAGACCTTGTAGTGTTTTCCATAAAATCACCAAAACATTGTGTCGTTTCTGAAGGTCAGATGGCAGGCTTCACACTCACAGTTGTGACTACATGCTCACGTGCGTTTGTTTCCCTGGCTTTACTGTGAGTGTTCGCATGAATAACTATTCCTGCAGAGTGAATAAAGGCATTTGCAATCTGGTCCCAGCTGGAAACTTATTTCTGAAGTCAGTTCACTCCCTTCCTAAAACACAGATTCTTTATTTTATCCTGTTTTGTAATTACTTCAAACGATTTGAGATCCTTGTGTTGACTGCTCCTCCATTCCAAACCATTTTCTTGTGGAGGAGACATACGTTTCAGAGCTTATTTCTTTCTGGGTACCTATTTGGAAAAGAGATTATTATTTTTTTTTTGTCTGGGAGGGGAAGGATAATTGCTGCCTGCCTGGATACCGGTTAATTAGCAGTCTCCTCACCAGTGGATGCCTGGCTAAATTCACTCCTCTGTCGAGTAATTTATTAAATAACTACAAGACCATTAAGGCAGTCCCAATAGTATTTTATAGGAAAGCACTAATTGCTTGGTATACATAGTGGGAAGAAGGGATATAAGGAAATACACGGCATATATTTTCAATTGCTTATCAACCTTTCTGTCACCCCTTTCTCTGGGATCTCAGAGCTCAGTGCATTAGATGCAGTTGTACCTCAGGTGAGGATGCCGTATAATTTCAGAGACTGACACTCCTTTTCTTCCACAGTTAATGCAGTCTGGGCCTGCTCAGGAATGCAGCCCAACATTTCAAACAGGAATCACTGTCACAGCCTCAGCGGGGCTGCCTAGATAGGGAGAATCAGCTCCACTAAATGCTGCTGGTTGTGTGGCGGCTTGGGAATCGCAGAAGGGAAACGCATGATAAACCTTGCGCTCGGCTCCCCTGTCACATCCTCTGCTGTGTGGCTGGCCATTAACATGCCGCTGGCTCGGGCAGAGGGCTGAGGTCTGCCCAGATCACTTGGTAGCTGTCAGGTGGATTAGACAAGCTTCCTGGGGAATGCACGAAGATAATTACGGGGAGGTGATGTTAAATCGCATACATGTGCTGCACTATGCTCGGAGCAAAGGAGGCTTTATCCTGCCATATGGGACCAGATGGACTCAGTGGCTGTTCTTTTGATTTCTGGGGGAGAACTCAGTACATATGGTCTGGGATCAGCACCTCGTTCCATCAGCTTGAGTTGCAGCACCCCACTCCCACCCCCCTGTAATAACCTTTTTTTTGTTGTTTTATAAACATAAAATCCACCGGTGAGGTGTGTGTTACGGCAGCATTTTGAGTTGTGCCAGCTCTTTATATCTTCTGCTGAACCCCCACCTCGAATCCAAAAGCCCAAGCTCTTTTCTCTTTCTGCAGGGTAGAGACAGCTGCTATTTTGCAGAGGGAGGCTATGCACCATAGTCATTCTTCTCAGCAATTTGAAAAATGTACAAGATGTCTGTTACTCTCGTGCCTTACCAGGTGATTAGCTGTTTATATATATAATATACTATATAAATTGTGAAAATGGAAGGTCACTGCATTCAGTGGTTAGATCTAATCCTGCTCTTTTAGGAGCACTGATCCTTGCAGCATAACTAAGGTATGTAGGTTTGCACATGTATTTCCCATTCTTAATGAGTAATACCGAAGGTCAGTTTTAATGCTGGGATATACTAAGCAGGAAGGAAGGGCACTCCAGTTTTTCAGGCTCTCCTTGCCAATATGTGGTTGGTGTAGAACTGAACACATCACTTAAAACATTATTCTACACAGCATTGTAGTTCATATGTTGCAGCCATTCTTCAGGAAAAATAAGAATTATCTCCATAGCTTCATCTACTGAGTAATTTCATGTGCTGCAGAAGACAAATTAGAAGAGCTCGTTTTGCAAAGTAGTGGGTAAACAGCCAAACAAAAAAACTGGGGAACTGCCTTGGTAACGCTAGTTTCAATGTATATGACTGTACTTCATGGTACTGGTCATAGAAAAATAAAAAATGGTAGTCTGTTTGTTAAATTAATTCACATTTTAGTTTTATTGAGAACTTTTCTGCCACATTTTGAATTTATGTGCAGTCATGAAGCTTAGGTTTTAATGAAATGTGTGTGATACAGAAAAAGAAACTATCATGTTAGATTTTCATATATAATAGGCAGAGAGCTGAATTATATGCCTTGATATCTATTAGTTCTTCCTTGAGTAGGCATTCTTGAGAAGTGTTTGTGGTAAGGCAGCTTTGCTGTTTCTTCCCAAAATTTTAGAATATTAGTGCAGTAAAGGGCACAGAATATATATATATATATATTTGCATAGGGGAGGTAGGTAGTCTTACAGGTAAAGGAGAAGCAGGATCTTGTGGTCCTCTATTTATATTTTTAAAGAAGTAGTTAAGTTTTCAGGGCAAATTGGGTTAATAATAATTTTTTAAAACAATGATGGTTCAATTTTTATTAAAAAACAAAACACAAACACAAACACAAAATTTTCTTTCCATAATGAAATATTATTAAAGGTTGTTTAGAATGTTGTTTTAATTAAACTGTTAAGTGGAATTAGATGAGGATTCAGAATTCAGAAAAGTTTCAGATGGTGGTGCCAGTTTGCTCTTTCTGAGGACGAGGATTGCCATCAGAACAGCTCCTATGGCAGCCCATGTTTCTCTCAGACAGCTGGAGCTACTGTCTTTTGTTTTGCAAAACTAGCTGTAGTTTTATTTCATCCCGACTGACTTGACGCATACTTTGAAGTTGTTCAGCAGCATATATGAAGATCATTACTTTGAGAGAGACGTTATCTATGTATTCCTCATATTTGATGTCACATAAGACTTATAACTTGCATTGTGGACTCTAATTCAGTTTTATTTCTGATATTTCACACCTACAACTTGCGAGATAAAAAACGTCATCAAAGCTGTCATTGCCCACTGCACTCAAGCTTTGTCTTTTCCTTTGTGATTCCCATTATTCAATAATGATGACAGGTTGACTGATCTTCTTGCTCACATTTTATGATGCACAGACAGTCCATGTGTATTATGAAGACTGGCCAAAGCCGAGAGGCTTTTTTTTTTCTTTCTTTCTTTCTTTTTTTTCTTCTCCAATGAATCTATTGCATTCAAAGTCTGGCCCCATATCTTCCTTTTTTGCTAAAAGATCTACATGGCAGGCAGGGTGGAGAGGGATCAAGGGTGCCTCTAACCTGGTTGGGTTCCCCAGCTGAGAGATTAGCTTTAGGATTGTGTCGGTGTAGGATGTGCTGGAGGATTGAATGTGAGAGGTTTTACCACTGCACAACCTCCTAATTTTCGGTTTCAATATTTTTTACCCACTTGGGATGAAAATTAATTTTGAAATGTCTGAATTTCTCACAGGAGGGATAATTTGTCACTCTAACTAAAAGGGGTTTTGCCACACATCTCTTTAAAGCAGGATCTGTATCCTTATACTCTAAGCAGGGTGCTTCCTTTTTCAGTCTTGACTATTAAAGAATGAGAGCTGTCAGATGAGAAAAAATGTGCAGCTCACACGTACTGCCTATCAGTAACACATTGTTTAAAATCAAAAGAAATTAAGACCAGAAAGTCACGTTTCTTTTCACCTTAAAACTAAATCAAACTGAAGTTAATTAACCTTCAGAGATAACAATAAATTCAGAAAATAATGGCTTCTCCAGGATTTTTCTTAGTGGGAAGCCCTTGGTCTCCAAATACATTGCACAGAAGTGTTCTTACAGTTCCAAGGGATTATTTTAAAAAAAAAAAAAAAAGCAGTTGCATCAAGATTTTTCATCTCACTGAAGTCCATGAGCATTGGATTAGGTCCTTAGATCCGGTTATGTAAACATTTCTGTAACATTTTTAGACTGCAGTGTTTGGACTGTTACTAGAGAGCACTGCAGTGCTTTCCAAAGCTCAGTGTTTTAATACCTACTCTTGAAGAGCTTATATTTTATTTTCCACCTGATACATCCTCTTCTCTTGTTAACACATACACTGGTATTTAACAGTATCACTCTTTGCTTTCTGTACTCATTGAAATATGTGTAACGGCTGCCCGAGGTCTGACAAAACATGAGAATGTTGTTGAACCTCAGTGATCGCTAATTCGTATGAGAGCAGAAGATATCCTTCGCATTTTATCTTGCAACTATTTCCTGTTTACTTGTGGGTAAGAGGTTTTTTAATCCACTGTCTTTTCTCTTCATGCCTATTCAGCTGGTAAATTTGGTCGCCCATGTAAATGGTGCCCCAAAGACTTTCAGTTTCAACCCATTTTCTCTTTTTCTTACACTTTGTTAGGTTAGATTTATCCTTGTATAAAGAGTCAGCACAAAGTCTCAGATCCTTGCCCAGGAATGCTTAACCTCACTTAACCTTGCTTCAGGTGTTAGCTGGGGCTTCAGTGACATGGAAAGGTTGTGCTGGAATTTACGGGGCAAAGCGGAGACAGAGGACCAGGAATCACTTGCTTTTGATTCAGGGAGCTGTGTGAACATATAAGGTAAAGACAACACAGCATTGTGGGGTCCCACTAGATGTAAATAAGAACCTCAGGTTTAAGAAGACCAGACTGTTCTCCCATTAATTTCACATACTGCAGTGACTTTAAACCTTTTTTTTTATTATTATTATTATTTTTATTTTTTACAAAAATGTATCTCATTATTAACTTGGTTATGTTAAACAGAGGGAGCATATTGATCAAAAAAGACTAAATAATAGATATCTTGCACCAGAACTGCTGAAACATGCTGGCAAAAGTGAAACACAGTCCCTCATTCATTGTTTATTCATTCTGTGCTCTGGTGTCATCTGTTATGCTAGCACAGTGACACACTAAATGGTTGCATCTTGAAAGCATCGGTATTTTGCACAAAGGAAGCAGGCTAAGAGCATCAGGAAAATGTTTTTGAATGTGTGACCTGTATCTTATGCGAACGCCATGCCATTCCCTGACAACGCAGGCAAGCAGGGAAGTGGACTTCCACCTCTTCTCTGTGATAAATGACATTAGCTTATATAGCAGCACCAACATGTATGTATGTCCTAACAACTTATGACAGAGCGGCCATTCATAAGCAACAGCACTGATAATTACTCTGGTCCCAAATTAAACTGATGTCATGTGGACTTGGTTTAGGATTGCCTTTGATTCCCTCTTTATTACAACCATCAGAGCTCTCAGACGATGAGCACAATATAATTTTTCCTTGTTCAGTAGGTGCACTGCTTTAAGAATGATGCAATAGACTTTCTCAAACAATTGAACATATATTATGAAGGATGTAGAGCTGCCCATCTTCAAGGGCTGCTGAAAGGATATTGCAAACCTGCACTCATTTCTGAAGTCAGGGAAGAAGCTACTCTAACAAAATCTATGGGGTTAGGTGAGCTATATAATTCTTATCTTAAGGTCTTTGTTAGAACTAATTCTGAACATGGGAACTAAGCACTTTCTTATTTGACTTACTGGAAGTTTTCAAATCCTCATAAAATTTTAGTGAGATAATAAGAGCAATTGTATGTTACATAGATAGTACTGTTCATCTCTAAGCGCATTTTAAAGATAAGAATCATCTTCTTTGATGCTGAAGCAAAATTAAATGGCTTACATAAAGTCCCACAGCACCTACTGACGAAGCTATGGAGTAAATAATCCATCCGACGCACCACATCTGTGTAACAGTAACTGCATCATTGCCATTCCTACTGTTTTGGTGGAAGAAATCAAACCTGTTAAAAATGTATAAAATATATTTAAAAGAATAACTAATACTGTGGTTCTACACACTCTTCAACCTAGCATTATCTAGATCTGTTACTGCAAGAAGTGGTTCCAAACCTCTCTGATCTTGGCCACCATCTGGCCCATAGAAAGAGAGGATCTCCGAGGTGGTAAGGAGACTTGGGAGGTCACCCCGTCCAGCCTCCTGCTCAAAGCAGACATCACGGCTGATCTTGGACTGGGTTGCTCAGGGTCTTGTCTGAGTTAAAACTAACCCACCACCACAACTTAGAGTTAATCTAGCTCAGTCCCTTCGTGTGGGTCATTCTGCATCCACCTGGATGCCAGAATTTAGGCTGACACAGGACCTGAGGGGATGAAGGAGAGGGGCAAGTGAGAGCATTCATTTTAATGGCAGTAGTCATTCACACTACCCTGCAATGTAAGACTTACTATTGGAGTATTAGAACAAAAGAGAGATGCTCAGTCCTGCTTTCTTCTTGATTTGGGCATTTGTTGGAATGACAGGCTCGAAAGGAAGAAGGCAGATAGACACTGTGTTTCTTGAGAGAAATCTCCCATATAGTGGCACTTCCCAGCCCCCAAAGCAGGCTAAGCAGATGTATTTGCACACATCCCTTAAACGAAGTCTGATATCAACTGTTCGGTTGTAATACATATTTGTGGCCTGCCTCCTCTTTCTAGCTTATTTGTTTCTGTTGTACGGTAGCACAAATTTACCTTAAATTACCATCTTAATATTAGCCTTCTGGATTTGCTAAGCCATTCATAGTAGTTTCATGACAACAGATCTCCTTGAGCTTTCAGTGCAATTCCCTCTCTATTGCACCATCTTAATGAGGGAAGGGGTAGTTCTCCTGGCTTGACTTCCTGCATCATGCTTTGTAAGATACTGTTTGTTCCTGACATGTGAGGTATCTTTGGATGCTGTCCTTGAAGCCTTTGCTTTCCTTTTCACTGTGTTCTTATTGTGTCTGTCTATGCTCTAAGCTTTATGCTCTGCCAAATTTTAGCCTGGAGTGACAGCAGAGAAATAAGCATTATAATGAAAGTGCTGACAAACCCCTAGCTGTAATGACGTGAATGGTGCAGCTATCATTTGAGTTCCCTGCGTTCTTTACTTTAAATCTCTAATGCTATTTTCTCTTTTTATCCTATGCTGTGCAGTGGTATTACTCAAGTGGTTTATGGCTTAAAAGATGTGCAGTTAAGTGAGTTTTTCGGTGGGGTGGAAGGGTGCCTCCCTGGGGGCTGCCTCCTTCATTTCAGAGGTGTGAAAAAGTTTAAGACTGTGGAGGAAAGCCACCATTAGCAAGGTGTTCGATGCTGCATTGCCATCGCAGCACTGCCGCCACCCTTGCCCCCTGTGAGCGCTCACTGTGATGATGCCTGATTTTATACACACCTGACTGAGGCAAGGTCAGGATCCTCTCAGGTGGAAGGACGTTCTGTACTGTGAAGGGGGAGAGAGTGAAGCATTGAAAGTGAGGAAATTTAGCTCATATTAAAAAAAAAATAAATTCGTTGATGATGTAGGCATTAATATTTTAGACCGTAAGTCGTTTGAAGCAGGGTGTCTGCATTTCTGTGTGTGTAGGTGCTGTCCAATACATTTCACAGAATCACAGAATCACAGAATTTTCTAGGTTGGAAGAGACCTCAAGATCATCAAGTCCAACCTCTGACCTAACACTAACAGTCCCCACTAAACCATTATCCCTAAGCTCTACATCTAAACGTCTTTTAAAGACCTCCAGGGATGGTGACTCCACCACTTCCCTGGGCAGCCCGTTCCAGTGTCTAACAACCCTTTCGGTAAAGAAGTTCTTCCTAACATCCAACCTAAAACTCCCCTGGCGCAACTTAAGCCCATTCCCCCTCGTCCTGTCACCAGGCACGTGGGAGAACAGACCAACCCCCACCTCGCTACAGCCTCCCTTGAGGTACCTGTAGAGAGCGATAAGGTCACCCCTGAGCCTCCTTTTCTCCAGGCTGAACAAGCCCAGCTCCCTCAGCCGCTCCTTGTAAGACTTGTTCTCCAGGCCCCTCACCAGCTTCGTAGCCCTTCTCTGGACTCGCTCGAGCACCTCCATGTCCTTCTTGTAGCCAGGGGCCCAAAACTGAACACAGTACTCGAGGTGCGGCCTCATCAGAGCCGAGTACAGGGGGAAAATTTCTGACATTACCACAGCACAAATAATTCATGGACTAGATATGAATCAGTACCGAAGTGCCTGCTCTCTGTCGGCCTGTAGCTGATGCTGCAGCAATGAAAGTAATGATCCTGTGGTTTCCCATTGATTTCAGTGAAGGCAGAGGCAAGGTTTAAAGAGGCTTTTTGGATTAGATCTCTAGCTTTTCTAAAACGACAGAAGTCCTTTCATCATGCATATGTCCTGTTTGTTCATGCTGGAGCAGGATTTAGCATCTGAGAAGTTACTTGGCCAGTGCCTGCCTGATTCCAGGTGGATGCAGTTACTGTGTGGATGCGTGGCTTTTGCTCTGCCATGCAATCAGGTAATGCTAAGGAAGAGGTGAACTGTAATCCCTTTAGCTCTATCATATACCTACCTCCCCATGGTGACTGAGATTAACACTGTATTAATTTGAACAAAATACATATGGTAAGAAAATGTTAGAAAAGATTTTAAAAGCTGTATGTGCAGAGGGATGCCAGCAGCCTGGCATGGCTGACTTGGCAGCCTGACATGGACTGACTTGGCACTCATGAAGCTTAGCCCCATTTCCCTGTTAGAGAAATGAAATCCTCGCCTTTGGAGATGGAGAAAAGCTGGTTGGGCAAGGCCACGAGCAGCCTGCTCATGGTCCTACTCTGAGTGGGGGATTGGGCCAGATGACCTTCAGAGGTCCTTTCCAGTGTACATCATCCTACAAACCTAGTCTATTAAAAGAAAAATTAGCAGTTAAATCATTGTCCTTTGTGCTGTGAATCTGACTAAACTATGAAACCAGTGGGTGCTTAGAACTGCCTAGAGAGACATGAATAGTTCTTTCAGGATCAGTACCACTGAAGAAAGACCCATCAAGTGTGATGTACCAGCAACAGATGAGCTCGTTGCTGTCTGCAAAGTTAGCGTACGAACTCTGATTTGATTTCTTGTGCTCCTCTGTCACTACGAGATCTGTATTTCTCTCACTCTTCATTATGATTATCAAATCAGAATGCTTATGTCTCAAGAATTCACCTGCTTAGTCAGAAATCATCACACTTTTCCTTTGCTTTACTGACTGAAAATTATGTTGATTCCCGGAGAAGGGATTACTGTGCATCCTCCCTGCCTTTGATCTCGTTTCCTCTCCTGCGTCTCACATGCGGCAGCACTGTATCGCAGGGCTCGCAGCCACTTCTCAGGCGCTCTGGCGTGTGGCCTGGGGACTCCCTGGGACTCCATCACACAGATGTGGCTGCCCCAGGAAGCACCACTGCCAGCTGCTTCCCACGAGGAACTGCACAAATTCTTCAGATCCTCGTCTCTCTTTTACTCTCCTTGGTCTGTCAAGATTTTGCTACCTGAAGATGGTGCACGCAGACACGCTGTCTGTACACCTGGGTGTAACACTGCTTTTCTTGAGCTGACAGCTAGCACCAGTTCTTCATTAACAGCCTTTTGAGCGACAATGCTAATAGGAACAGCAACAGTGGGGGTGATATCATGCTTCTCTGAGTCAGGTTTGATTAATGAAGGTTAAAAAGCATCAGAAAAAGCTTCTGAGTATCAGGTTTGCAAAATAGTTGATAACAGCTTTCTGAGACAACTCTCCTTTCAGCTCTCATTGCCTCACCTTACCTCCACATAAAATGAGGATTTTTGACTAAGATTGAACAGGAGGATTAGAAGATTAACCCATTCATCCTTGTAAAGTATTTTGAAGTATTTAGAGAATGACACGTGAGTCCAAAGTTTCGCTGTGTAGGAACTGCTGTGTGGGTAGCAATGGCAATAAAATCTAGATTTATTTATTTATTTATTTATTTATTTTTGTGAATGCTTTTCTGACTTCCTATTTTGTAGTATGACAGAAAGAGTTCCTAAAGGAACCCCTGCAGAAAACACAGTTACACAGCACCTCCAAAACAGATACATGATGGTCTCAGTCACGCCTGGGCTGGGAATGTAGGTACAAAGGCAGATACCCAAAATAGCCATATCTTCTTGAGTGTACAACAGAAATTATTCAATAATTAGTAAGACTTGGGTATTAAGCATTATGCCAATTTCATTGTGATTGCTCTTTGAGACACAGATATGAGCTGACAGAAAAAAATAGTGATTTGTGGTTAGTTGGAAAGCTGTGCAGAGCCACCTTTTTCTGACAGCCTCCTTTTCACTGGATGCCAAAACTAGAATTTCATCCTCAGAGGGGCTATGGCAGAGACCTTGGGAGACAACAGTCCCTGTCTTGGGCCTTGCTCACCAACTTTGATAAATGCTGCTAAAACTCATCCTAACTGGTTTAGCTTGTTTCCTCCCCCCCCCCCCCCCAAACATAAGTTACATCATCAGCAAGTCTGCATGATGCTAATCAGAGGATTGCTCTAATCAGAGGAGAACTAGAGACTATCTTGCGGGGAAAAAAAAGTGTGTAGATGTCTGACACGTTACATTTTCTTCTATATTTGCCCTTTGTTTGTGTACAGCAAGAGGCTAAAAATTGCCAAGGCTATTTGTTGCTCTTCAGTTCTATTTGTACATGAACATATACATACGGCCTTATGCAGAGACATGGAAACTTTGAATTTTAAAACAGTGCAAAAAGGTTTTATGTCCTTGTTTATCTTCTAGGCACTGTGCTCTCACTTCTCTTTTGATGCTGATGGGAAAGAGGCTTATTAATGGGCTGGTTCAATAACTTGTTATAAGATCTTCTTTATAATAAAGGAAAAAAATACCTCTTTGAAATTCCATCATTGAATGAAATTACCTCACTAATTTAGTCTTTATTTTCCAAATGACTAAGCACCTCATTTTTATACAGAATAAGAATTCTTGTCAAGAAAAATTGGTCACAGTTCAGATATTTTCTAACAAGGCATCAGCTGCATCATTAGTATGTTTTTCTTCTCTAAGCTGCACATCGGCTCCTATGAGACTGAAGTGATATGCTGAACTCCACATTCTTCCTCCCCTCTCTGATCTGCATATCATGCTCCACTGCCATGGTACATTAATTCTCTTGTGACCCAGCCATTCATAAATAGCTCTCTCAACATTACTATTACCAAAAGCACAGAGTTTTTCAGAAAGAAAGATCTTTTAAGTCATCCCACACCATTTCCTCACCTGTACATGATTGTGCTGCAATACCTAGAGACATGTGCAACTCCACTAATATAGGAAAGCTAAGTGTGGGAACTAGGAGGACATGAGAGAAGCAAGAAAGACGTGCTTGTTCTGAGAAACACCCACCCCATTTCTTCACACAGATTTCAGTGAAAAGAGATGGGAAAAGAATTCATATTGTTCAAAACATTTAATTTCACCATATATAGATGTATTTGATATGTGAAAAACAAGCTATATATTAGTTCCGTATACCTTGAGTTGAAATACTTGAATGTTAACCCAAATGTTTTAAAATTAAATATGGATATTTGGCAAATTTTGTTTTTAGGATATTTTTCTGGTTTATGAGAATCAGTCTCCTACAAATTCTATTTGCTTTGGTTTTAAACCCAATCTTGCTTACATTTTTTCTTCACAAAGCCTTGGGGCATCATGACAGCTAGTGTATTTGCAGACACATACCCTTCCCAGAAGATGTAGTCAGCTGAAAATAATGTGAGTTGAGGATGTATCTTATAGAAGTAAATCTTTACAAAATTATTTGTCATAGAGTCTCTGCCATAGAATCCACTGTAGTATTCCCTCTACTTTTCATATTTAGAACATCGTTTTATAAATTATTTGTTGACCTTCTCTGTTCTTACAGCTGTTAGATCCACTTTTGCACTGCGCCTTGTACACACTGTGCAAGAGACTTCAGAACGCTGTGTTGCATTCATGCAAATGGTATGCAATTTTTCTGGCTCCAGTTTAAAAGAATAAACCCATGTCATTCTCATAATGTCATCATTCTTTAATATAAAAGGCTTACTGTTTTGTGTTTGAGACAGTGTGAAGGCTTAAACTCAGGCTTTACACCTGTTCTGTAGTATGCTGACTTCACAGGAACATGGCAGTTCAGCTTGCAAGTCACTTGTTTGCTCTTGGGTTGTAAGGGTGAAAATGTATTTTGACAAGACCATCAAGCTAAACATCTAGCCAATTAACAAATAACTATTGATCTGCAGAGATTTAATTTCTCCTTGGGACTTGGCTTTACTAATCTGTGTTAATGGGTGGGCATACAAATATATTCTATCAGGAGCCTGTTGTAAAAAACTATTTTCACATTTATTTTTTACATCCAATGGCCTTTCAGCTTCATTGTTTACAGTGATGGGTGGTGGTCACTGTACTACTGAAGTCACAGTCACTCTTCTGGAAAGTACAATTCTTAATGAGTCTAGCATTTTCTTAATTATGAACAACTCCTTTAAACAGGTCAGGTAATTATTTCATCAGCTGAGCTCAAAAACCATTTCGCAGAACATTTCAAGACACTTCTTTAAAGCAATTAAGAAAAGTTTTATTCTTATGAATGCCGCACAGCTTTGCACATTGTATTTCCATTTGGGACGAATCTGCAGGGTGAACCAGAAGTCAGATACTCACTGAGATCTTAATCTTGCTTTTTAACCCGGTTTAGAAAAGGATAAATGAAAATAACCAGTTCAACAACTTCTTTAGGTGTTGTACCGAATGGGAAGTTTCTGCATGAATTCCTATTCGAGATGAAACTTGGTAGGGACTGTACTAAGCAAGAACACTGAGTTTCTTCAAGAAAGTCTTCTCTTTATGAGCATGATGCAGTATTCACAGAAGCAAATGGAAAAAAAAATAATCCTTGTGACAACTAAGCATCAAAGTTCCACACACTGAAATTCAAAATGTACCTGCTGTTGTGAATGCGATTTGAGGAATGACTTAGAGAAGAGCCACAATGACTAGAGAGGGCTTGAGGAGCAGGAAGAATACAGAAATAGTTATTTAATGATTCTGAGACCATTTCATTGCTAACAAAAATTCAGTCATCCGTGTGTCCTTAGCTGGGAGACATTTTTCTGTTGACATTTGGCTACACAATAATCTGGATTATCATCTTCCTTTACACCCATTAATGTCAAATATATGTAGACTGAATGAGAACCTTGTTTAGCTTGAGAAAGGGTAGAAACAGAGGAGGGAAAACACATAGACAGTGTTTATTTTAGTAACACTCTAAAATTATTAGATATGATGGTAATTAACAGCTGATGGAAAATTTAAACCCTGCAATTTTGAGTTAATTCCCAGGTTTAAAGAACTGCAGTCAATGGGAAACAACTGGTGATGTATCCAGACTACAGAGATAGCTTGGTGGGCCGTTAGAAAAAAGTGAAAAATTCAGCCACAACAATTCAGAAGTTAAAAGATTAAGAAGAAGTTAAAAGTTATCAGCACTATTTTGGCATCCACTTCATTAACCCCAATTCACACTGAGTGGTTCTTTAACGTAAATGAAATTACTTCCTGGGGAAAGGATTGCGTAAAACTGCCAAAAAGAAAAACAAAGGAATAGTTAATTAAAATGACATTCTTCCTGTCCATATTTAATTGCTTTCTGCCTAAGCCTCTTTCTAAGTTTATATTACTTCATCTTTTCAGTACTAAAAAATATTGATGAAGAAATGATGGAAAAATCAAAGTTGCTTCTTTTTCCAGACTTTTAATGGTTTTGTGCAGGGAAAAACTTTTTGTAAAATATGTCTTCAGGGAAATGTTTTTTACTTCTGCAAATGCATGTGGCTATGACCACTAAAATGTGAGTATGGAAATGAGAGTAGCCAGTGGCAGATGAGGTACCATTACTGCTGCTTTGGGAACTGGAAAAAGATGTGATCACAAACTGACAATTCCCTAGTTTTTGGAAGTCTAGTCACTGTATTCTCCTGGCTGTGGTAGCTTCAAGAGGAAAGGGAATTGAAATAATGTCAAGGTTATATAAGAAGAAGCTGCTTCTAGCCAGTTTTGCATTTATAATTTTGGTATTATTATATTTGAATATTATTCTAAGAAAAGTAAAAAACGTAATATTTTGTGTGGTCTTTTAAAAATCATTTAAATTTAGCTTGGCATGGATGTGCACAGATGTATTTGTATCTTCAGCACTGAGTGAAGCAGCCAATTTAACCGTGTATGAAATGATGTCTGTCTGAGACCTGTGCTTCCTGTTGTTCCCTGAACTGTGAGCTTCTGCAGACATGTTTAAATTACTTTGAATGGTTTCTTATGCTGTCATATATGCTTGGCTTTGCTAATGGGTAGCTGTTGTTCTGCCAAAGGCTCACAGACTGAGACAGATATTTGACTGCTTAGCTGAAATGAAATGATTAAATGTAAAGGTGAAAAAAATTATAGCAGCTTTCTAGGAGGTGCTCTGGTCAAAAGCTGACCTCCTTATTTCCCTAGAAATTTTTGAATACTCTTTGTGATATCTTACAGAATTCAGATTAGTGCTTTCTAGAAGGCAAATATTTCTGCTTGTTATGAAACGCAAGGACTTTGTTGAGATACTGATGCATTAATATCATACAGAGGATGGGTTCTAGGTCTATCAGACCTCTATTGCATTTCCTAGACTGATCTATAACAAAATATTCCTGATTTTCCTGCTTGAATTCATGACATCTCTGTTTTTATTTATCCTTTGAAACTCAAAACACAAATCAAATGAATTAATATTCAGTTTAAAGAACTTTCAGTGTCTTATAAAAATCCGCAATCCCACCTACCCACTAATACTCTTCCCCGGTTTCAGGAATAGCTTTTGAACATGTGGAGATATATGAACCATTAATTTGTGTCTTGGAAAGATCTTGAAAGAATGATCTTCACTTAACACTGATTTTACAAGACAGTATATAAAGTATAGAGCTGTAGATTTTAAAACCGTAAGAGCCCATTGTAACTGTCTATTTCGATCTATGTAATTTTATGAATGAGTCATTGTATCACATCCAACAACTATGACTGAAGGAGAACTGATCTTTCAGGAAAAAATCCAACTTTGATTTAAAGATTTTCTGTGATGGAAAGTCCTTTGCTAGGCTGAAAAACACAACTTCACAATAAGGTACATCAGCCAACTTTTATACATTGTATACCACACTGATATCATCATCCTGTTTTATTAATCAAAAGGACAAGTCAAATACCACAGACAAGCCTAAATATATTCCATTAATGAAGTGATTTTATCAAAACATCTCTTAGTCTTGACAGAAAAATAGTAGCAAGGTGGTCTGAAAGATTTATTTTCCATTACACTGTGCTGAGTGGCATGAAATATATTACCTTCCTTTAATTTTTTTGTCATTTAAAAATTCCTGTGCTGCCTTTTCTGCTATTTTGCCTAGGATCCCTATTAGGCTGACAGTCCTGTAATTACCTTGGTCCTTCCATTTACTTTGTTTAAATTTGGCATGAGTTAGCTTTTTTTTTTTTTCTATCACACTGAACTTTAGTATTGAATTCTCCTTCCAAGGTAGGAAATTGTCCTTGGAATTTTTAAAAATAATAACTGACACTATATTGTTCACATAATGGGACAACCAGTATATGTCACTGAGACAGACACAAGACTCTTTTCTAAATAGCTAAGTACCACACCTCAACAGAAAACATCTAGAAGTGGAGGACAGCTTAAAAATGTTTCTTTCCCCCCCCCCCCCCCCCCCCAAAAAAAAAAAAAATTATTGACTTTTAAAGAATAATGATCTGAATGTTTATTCTCTTGAAGTGTTGAATTCATGGTCACTGAGCACAGGACGTCTTTGCAACACTGGAACTCCTGCACACAAGTGCAAGGTGGGATGATAGGTTGTATTGCTACTTAAACATTTATGATAGTTTATTTAGAGGTCAAATGCTGACAAGTTAAAATAGAGAAGAACCATCTTGCTAGTTATTAAGTAGTTTGCAAGAGCAAATTAATTTTCAGGAGAGCTCAGGACCATCATGAGTTGATTATGAATTCAGTGTGCGTGTCCTTCAAGAGACCGTTCCTCTTTCCCAAAGTATTGAACTACATTTTTAAATAACAAAAAAGTCACAGAGTCTCAAGGGTTTTTCTGGAATGGCCACATTCATTCTTACTGTGTTGCAGACACAAAATCAAAATAAAATGTTAGTTTTAGTAGAGCTTAAAATGTCTGTATCATTATCAAATTACTGGGCTAGTTTTCATGTTTCTCTGTAGATTTCCGGATTTACTACTTTAATACTTTGCGCCCTCTACCAAACAGTAGATGATGATTAAAACTAAGTTTTTTGTAATGTTTCTTCTGGCTGCTACTTCTTTGCCAAAATACCATGATTTGGAAGCTGTTTTCCATTAAAAACTATTACCATATTCCATACAAGCACTTCCCTGAAGATTTGTTGTTTTATCTTTACAAATTTGATTCAAATATGTCCATTCTACTTCAGTGCCCACTTTAGTGGCACTATAAATTATTGTTACTTAAACAGTATTATTATTTTTTTTTTTTTTTACAATTTTATTCTGTGATAGAATCGTTTAACTTTTTCCTTGTTCTTTTACATGAAAGATTGATTAATATTAAAATACCGCATTTTCAGCTCCTTTTTTTTGGCTATAGTTTATTTTATTTACAATTATTTTTAGTAATGATTTTATTGCAAGCCATGGGATCGATGTATATTCTATAATGCGTTGAATCTATTGTGACAAGTCTAATGTAACAAGTTCTTTGATATAAATGAGAGTACTAAACATATGGATATGATTTCTGCCTTCTGATACACTGATTTGATTGCACTGACACTGGCTTGCTACCTAACATCAGAGAGTTTTCTTCCACTTAACCTTCATTACATTGCCTGCATAGTTTCTGCAGCAGAAAGTTAAACCCTAACACTATAGAAACATAACAGTGAACTGCTGATACACTAACAACAGAGCTCCCACTGGTTTCAGTAATTCCGTGTTATCCTAAATGAATATCCTAAAGGAATAACCTTTCCTGATATTGATAAAATCAATGAAGCCTACTGTATGGGGTGGCCATAAATCATCAGACTGATTATAATTTTAGGCAATTGGTGCTGTGCTATGTGGGATGCAAACCTACTGAAACCTTACTCTTTGGTTTCATAACCGTATACAGAAACCTTGGAGCTGGCTGTCATTGGAGGGGTGAATTTCAGCCTGATGGAGTCTTCAGTGGGGTATGGCCCGCTTGTTCCAGCAATACACTTGGCTCTGTGTTGCCTGTGATTGCTCTGTAAAGCAATTAGCTAACTAGCCTTGTTCTCAAAGCTGAGCTGACATCAGCAATGATGGTGGTGGCCAAAGAGTTTCAGCATGAATCTCTTTAATGTAATGTCATTAAATAGAGCATCCATAGCAGTTTCAGTACAGCCTAAAACACAGGATATTGTAGGCTATTACAGAAAGATCAGTAAGCAGGAAGGAAGCATATCTACAAACATTTAAACTAAGCAGTATTCAATGACATAAAGGTTGTTTGCATGTGCATTCAGAATGGCAGCTATCTACAGTAAGAGATACAAATTACGCAGTAGTGAGTTCAATTAGTGTGCAAAATCTGGGCAGAACTATTCGGAATCTGATAAAGACAATAGCTGGATAAAATTTATTTTGCCACCTACTTTGGCAGTTCATACTAGGCTTCAGACATCCCTCCAATAACCTCTCCAGAGCATAAAATGTGTTTATTAATCAAAGAAAGTAGAGTGTTACTGCATACAGGGGTGCAGGGAAGCCAAAAGGGCAGTAGTCTCTCTTTCCTGTGGTTAGCAGATGACTTGATACAAGTTGAAACTAACTTTAAATTACAAAAAAAAAAAAAAAAATGTTTAAGATCTTTAATTTTGTCTGATAATATCCTTTGAATCTGGTCAGTGAGTGCTGCTAAATAGGAAGCCAGTGATTTGATGCTGGATGGGCTTGCTGACCTTTTTTATAAAGAGGCAGTAGAATGTAAGATTTCAGCAGTGCTGAAATAAGGCTTGTAGCTGATCCTGCAATATCCCCTCTTTTAGATCTGCAATCAGGTTTTAACAGAATCAACCTTAAGGTTTCCCTGACATTGTGAATATGGATGCTGCTAAGCAGTAAGCCACTGGTTTCTGTGAAAAAAACAAGGATAGAAATTATGTGTGTGTGTTTGCAGACTGTTATCTCAGATTGATTTCACTTTGGAGTAATGAAAAATGAAGTTGCAAGCATGCTTCATTTGCTAAGGTTGTCCCATTGTGGATTGATGTGGAATGCTTTGCAGTTCTTCCCAATGCCATACCTGGTTCCTGGCCTCATGCTTTTAATGGCCACTCGGCTCGTAGTGAGCCAGCTCTGCTTCCCTAGCTCTTTCAGTTTTGGTTTCTGCAGGCTGGAGTAACATTCGCTTGGTTTTGTGTCCATCTTGAGCTCTTTCTGCAAAATCACCATTAAGGGGTCTGTTTGAAATTTTCTTTCAAGTATATTTGCCACAAATAATCTAGCCTCCCATCTTCTTTGTTACTTGTTATTCTAGACTGCAAAGTTGGTGCTTATGGTATCGTTCTCTAAGTTGTGTTCTCTTTTCTAGCATTTTGCTTCTCTTTACTGCATGGATATTGTATAGAAGTTCACATTAACATTTCTAGCTTCATCGTGCTTTTTTGCTAAGTCTTCTCATGCACAGGTTCTGTTAACAGCTCAGGAGCTAATTCTTTGTTGATCTTCGCAGCAGTTAAATATTTGCATTGTTTTTCATCCCCCTCTGAGCAATCTTCTTGCTTTGTCAATTCTGGCAGCCTTAAACAGTGCTGTTGTTGGGTTTGTGTTTTTTGTACAGCCTTTCTTTTTCACTACGTAATTCTCTTAATCCTTTTCAGATTTCATGTTCTTATATGTGTCATATAACCTCTATTTTTCCTCAAGAGCTCTTCTGACATTCTTAGTCATCCATATCAGTCTTATCCTTCTTTTGTAACTATAAGAGCCAATCTTCATGCTCTCACTCTCTCTTGACCCCCTCCCTTGTCCCAACTCCTATTTTGTTCATTATGTAGCCCTGGATGTGACTGGATTGAAAGAAATACCAGATCTCATGGAAGTCAATGATATTGAAGCGTCTGCCTATTTAGGGGAAACATTGATGTTTAGCTTCAGTGGTTCTGAGTCAGCCTTTGCCCCCAGGCCACTGCCGCATTGCTGGCTCATTCGGACAGCAGAGAAGGTGGTGCTTGGTGATGCAACAGGCAAAGACTGAATAGACACAGATTTTGCTTTCCACAAGGTAACTCTGCCTGTAAGCAGGATGCTTAGGCAGAGGGAAAAATAAAGCAAAGCAAAGCAAAACAAAAACCAAATCAAAACAAACAAACAAAAAACTTGGAAGATATTAAATTACTGTTTGTATGATAGCGGCTGGACAGCGCTGTGCTGAATTTCGGGGAAGTCAGAAAAAGTCCTTATAGAGTGAAATTGCCTACTGATTATCTGTAGGGTGTATCAGCTAATTGCATACATGTGCATATGTGGCATCTGATCTTACAGTGGCCACCTGTGTATCACAGACCAGATCAAATCAATTTTCTGTACACTTACTCCATCTCCAAGCCTTCATAATTTAAGTAGTGTTTCCGATGAAGTTAGGGCATTGAAATGATGTATCTAAAAACAGAATTACAATTGAAAGATGGAGAAAAAGAACATTTCACATGGGTTTACAGTGTAGAATGTTTGATAAAAATCCAGCCTACTGAACAAACATTCTTGTCGATTTTTAAATAGCTTGATTCCTAATGTTTTCTAAGTGGTGTAACAGCTTATTATGCTAAAATGTAGGTTCACAACTAATGGTTTTAAAAGTCTCTATTACATTTGCTCTCTCTATAGCTCTGAAGCAGTACCTCTGAGGCATCTCAGCACCATGCCTCACCTCCATCACTGAGGAACATTTTATGCCTCATTATAATAATCTGCTTCCTAACGAGGGTGAGTGTTCATGTGTGGGCATATGTGTGCTGGGTGTGCCTCGGTACTTGCCTGCAGTGCATTTCCAGATGAAGTCTATGGCCGAACAGCATGAAAGTCAGCATTAGTCTTCGCCTTTTCTTGTGTCAGACATAAACAATCATAAAAAATCTGCAGTCTTTTTTTTTTTTTTTTCAACACTTCCTGAAATATTTGAGATCTTTCTCCTTTCCACTGAAAGAAAACATGCATCTACAGTTTGTCCTCCAAATTAAGGCTGCTCTGTGGAGAGATGACGCTGATGGAAAGAGGTACTGTGCAGATGTCTTTACATTCTGGCAACCCAGGACTACAGCTAGGGACTAGTCTAATAACTGACACACATTAATTTGTCTTGCAGACTCTTCTAATGTATGCCTGACTGCAAGATGCTAAGGAACTGTATCTTTAGCCTGGGATCTCCTTGGCAAAGGTCACAGTCATTTGTACTTCCATTGAGAACACCATGTACTCAGGGCTAAAGCAGTTCTGAGGTTCCTCTGAGACATCATCAAAACTTCAAAAATAGTGATGGCTGAGACAGTCTTTGCTAGAATTTTTTAATAATAGCGTTTGGGCTCTTTTCACTTTGTTTAAACCTTGAGTTTGTTATCAAAATTTCCAAGAGCCTGTGTAACACACCAGGTGTGGCTGTACCATGCCAACTTTGTGTGACACTAGAATATGATTTTGTATGTATGGGGCATTGAAATCTGTTTCATATTGCTAGGTACCTGTATTACCCCTCAAGAGGCACATCATTTTTCCCTCATCAAGTGTTGTTTTACCCATTATATGGTACACAAAATAGGTCAAAATGTGATACGGTTAAGCAGAGCCTTTAAACCTAAATCAACTTAATCTAAATTGAACTTCTAAGTGAAATTCACCATTTGGTTTGTTTACAATTTTCTAAATTCAGTATGAGACAAGAGGAAGCAATCTGTATCTTTAGAGAATTAAAATATGCCCATAAATAAGCTCAATCACTGGCCTTTCCACAGAACAAAGCCAAAAACATACTAAATCAGCTAGAGGCTGAAAATAAATGTTGAGATAGTACTCTATGTTGCTGTTTGTATTTTTTTAACTGTGTATTTATATGGAATGGCAAACACAGATTATGCCTTAGTAATTTTTATGGCTTTGGCATCTGTCTCTTTGCTTTTATTCACATATTTTCATAGCCATAATCTCTAGTTTCTTATTTGATGATGCAAACCTTTCAGATGCAGAAATGGATAAAAATCTTGCTGAGTTTAGTGAGAGTCATTTTCAGAAATAATCTTTTTGTTTGACAGGAAATAAAGACCCTGGAGGGGGGGGAAGAAAAAAGAAGCATGAATATTAAATGACTGAAGATATTGGTGTCCAATGTTTTCATTACCAGCTTTCTGCATAAAGAAATGCTTGGAGAATTACTCTACAATAGCAAACTGGAAAAGCCCCAAGCCATAATCCACCTGAGCCTAAGTTTTATTTTGCATGCATAATAGAGCTTTATTGTGTTTGAAATTGCAGACAATGTTGACAGGTCTGTCAGCTATCTCAGGCTATCTCCATTATGGGAGACACCCCCTTCAATGTCTCCATTATGGGAGACACCTCCCTTCATTATGGGAGACACCCCATGTCAGCTGGCACCAGACATTGAGAGGCCAGCTCCATGGTCATTAACAGGTGCTTTACACATATGTTCAAAGCTATAAGCGAACTGTGTCAACGTGCCAACTGTGTGAGGCATTTATTTTATTTCAATATTATAGAATATGGAGGTTTGGCTGCATTTACTGATTTTCAGTTGGTTTCAAGGGCATGCAAAAGGAAGCAAAAGTGTAACAATTTGCTAGTTTTTTAGAAATACTAATCTGATGCAAATCTGGAACATTTCCATTAATGTAAACGCTTCATAGCACATCCTCATTTGACGTGCTTGGGCAGCACTGTCTGTCTTTGATGAAAGCAAAACAAACCCCAAACCCTCTAGAAGACAAACCATACTCCACAAACATCATTTGATAATTGCACCTGCTACCTGAAAAACACAAAGAGAGAGTCCACTGTGTCCTAAAGCAATTTTATTTCCAGCTACTCTATTACAGATTGAAAGCTCCTCTATTGCCTTGCCTACTATTGGCATGATCCCTCGGTGCTTTTCTATAGGGATTTGCTTTCCTAATATATTGAGCTGGTCTTTGTGTTGTCAAGAGCTATGCAGGGAAGTCTTATGATATGAAAGGATATTTATTTTACTTCTGTAGTTACACTTTTGCCCGTTCAAACTCCTTGAACTCCAGTGAATGCATGGCTGTCAGAGGTTTGACCTAACGTGGTTCTGCATTTTGTTGGATGCAATCATAAAGGTAGGAAGGAGAAAGATTTTTGGCAGGGTAACAACCTGGATATCCTTCAGCATTCAAAGAGACAAGGAATGCAACTGGTAGATGTATTTAGGTATCCATAAAAACAGAGACTGAATATATATATGAGATGCTCATGTTAAAGCCAAATACAGGATCTTTACATGAGTCTGCATTCTACCTAGCGAGGCACTTTAAAAGGGATTGTCATATCATCTACTGCTGAGATGATACCACACTTCCTAAAGCATTTAATAATGGCAATCGTTTACTTCCATGAGTAATGCATCTCAATGGATCTGCTTGTAAGTGTCAAATTATAAAAAAAAGACCTTAAAATCTTGCTCCAAATCTGAAAATCTTGCTTTTTCTTCAGTGGCGTTTTATTTTAATTTTATTTTATTTTATTTTATTTTATTTTATTTTATTTTATTTTAT
>NC_048904.1:1777263-1842961 GCF_011077185.1 Oxyura jamaicensis | reverse complement strand
ATTTTATTTTATTTTATTTTATTTTATTTTATTTTATTTTATTTTATTTTATTTTATTTCGTTTCGTTTCGTTTCATTTCGTTTCGTTTCGTCTCGTTTCATTTTGTTTTGTTTTGTTTTGTTTTGTTTTGTTTTGTTTTGTTCCATTTATTACTGTGACTCCTCCCTCATTTTCTAGAGCTGTAATTTTCTTATTATCTGTGGTTCCTCTTTCAATGTGGGGTGCCAACACCAACAAAGAGACAGGACTACATTTCCTCCAGCAGGTATCAGTTAGCACAGACAGAAATCTTTCTTTTTACAGGTGTTGGTAGCTCCTGCATACTAAAAAACTTTTGCTGGTGGTTACTTACTTATTGTGAAATGTGTATGGGCAAATCTGGCATAGTTTTGCTACAGTAGAATTTTGTCTTCCAGCAAAATAAGTTTGGAATACATTTAGTGTTTTATCCATTGCTGAATACATAAATTAATTAATCTGATGAAAGATAAATATAAATATTTACTGTCAGTTTCATGCTTTAAGTGTAAGGTGTCTCACACACTATGTGGTGCGTATTCCTGTAAAAGGAAGAACAGATCATGTGAAACTGTGTCATGATGCAGCCACAGAATGAAGTACGACATTTCTTGACCTTGGTGTACTCAACCGTGCAGCTGTTGCCTTCTTCAAGAGATGCTTTTTTACAAGGAATGTCTTTGAAAGTCATTTAAAAAGTCTGTTTGGGAAAAAATCTGCAGAGAAGTTTGCCAAGTTCATTTTTCCTGTATCTGGTGAGAAAATAACATTTTGCTTTTTTTTTTTTTTTGAAAAAACAACAAGAACAACAACAACAAACAAACAGGTAATGTGTTGTGTTTAGCATGTGGAGCAGGGACCAGTAGATCTGAGAATTTGATTTCACTCGGTACTCTGCTGTGTGTTAAGAAACATGAATTTTCACTTCTTCCCTGACCTCTGTGTCAGTTTCTTAATACAGAGCTAATGAATTTTACTTGTCCTGGCAAAAATACTCTCAGATCCCACAGCAGAAAAAGTTGTTTTAAAAGCACAAAGTAAGTTTACATTTGAAAGGCCATCTTTGTGCTTTCCTAGGAGAAAGCAAAAGGACTTGGTATGACAGGTGAGGAATTGTGCCCAAAAGTCTTCTTTTGGGCTGGGCTTGGCGTGGAGCGCATTGGGGCAGTGCCTCTGTGCCTCCCATGGGGTGCTGTGGGAGAAGCTCCCAAGGCCAGGATTCCCACTGGAGGCTGTCAGGCCTCCTCCTCTCCCGCTCCCTCCCCAGCTCCTGCCGAGGGCTGCTGCTGCCTGGCTCTTGTCTCCTGCAGCCGCCGTGGGAGAACCCCCACTCAGACGCTCTTGGGTTTTTAGCAGTCTTCCAGCCTCCAGAGTGGGGTTTTCAAGCTCCGTCACAATCAACTGCCAGAATATCCTACAGAAGCTGGATTGTATTTATAAAAGTTATTTGTTTGCATGAGGCACATGTGCTGATACTGTGAGTCATCCGTCCATTTTGCGGTGACATTTTCAAGCACAATTATGTGTAGTGGAATTTTTTTGGTAGCTGGCTATGTTGCCCATCTGTGAAATCATCATTCTACTGAGCACTAAAAATAGAGATGAAACTCTTCTGAGAAAATTCTGAATCTACTTAAATGACAGTTTGAAATGTGTTCATGCAGTCAACAGTTTAAATATTTTCTACCCTAAATATGGATACTCTAAATTTAAGGTGATGTAGTCCTGCTATCACCACTTCAGTTCACCTTGCTAGCACAGTGATACAGTTGGAAATAATTTCTGGCTAGGAACCTGGTCTAATGCCCACCAAAGCAAATTCACCTGGGCCTCAAATGTCCAGTACTGGCACAGGAATGTAAGTGTTCTGGAAGGTGGATAACACACAGGGTGGAAAATATTTAGTAGTAATGGGGAATCACTGGAGAAAAATATGAAGAGAATCCATGACAGTAGATAAGAAGGGAAGAGAGAGAGGATGAGAATGAAGACTATTAGGAAATGAAGCTTTCAGATAAGGAATAAAAGAATATGCGGTAACTTCAAAGAGGCTTTATTTCTGGTCAAATATCCAAAGGAAGTTAGTGTAGAGATATGGTAAACCCTAAAATTAGTGAAGAAGAAGAGCTAGAGCTAAGAGAGAGAACTGATGGAGGAACATAAACTGTGTTGAGTAATTGCATCCTAATTGAAGCCATAGAAAGCCGAAGAATCTAATTAGTCAGAAAAACACATTTCATTACATTCTTAGTAATTTGTTTTGAAAAAGTCCAACTGGATTTTAAATTTAACAGATCCTGAATATGTTCAGAGCATACTACACTTTTTACTTGCATACAGCAAAAAGAAAAAATATAGTTTCAGAGACATATTCATGGATTGTTTCATTCAAAATCAAGTTTGCAGTTGTCCCTTAGTAGCTGGGTATCATTATGAGATGTTTTCTGAGAGGACTGGAAAAGTTAATTGTGTTGATTTGGTAAGCATTAATAGAGACCACCAGCCATTTCTTTAATTCACAGGCAATGAGACATACTTGAGGCTGTTGTTCAGCCGAACAAATTAAAAGAGCATTGTCTGTGCAGCCCCCTGCTTTCCTCTCTCCTGTCCTCCCTCCCTCTGTCCCTGTTTGTTTACAAGTTTTCACAGTGATTTTTTTTTTCTTTTTCACAAAATGTACAGTCAGATCTCCCGCTAGACAGAATTAGTCTAACTCACTTCATTTACATTTTGCTTTCAAAAATTTGTATTTTTTGGTGAGCTTATATGGAAATGGTAAGGCTTCAGTGTGGTAGGTTTTTTATATCTTGAATTATTTTTTGTCACACTCTAAATAGGAGAAAAGAAAATCAGAATGATACTTCATATTAGGATATTCTCCTCACCCACATTAATAAAAAAAACAATTCTGTGAAGATGTAAAAGACAATTTTGTAGAGAGCAAATCAAAATTTGGTGCTGTTTCCTTTTAGAAGATATTTTACATATTAAATCTAGAGTATGGATAAGGTCAATAAAATGGATAGTTACTCCTTCTCCTCATCATCTTTATTCTGTAATGGATTCTTATATTTTAAAATCCATACACGCACATTTTTGTCTATTTTTGAGATCTCAGTTAGTAGGCTTTTAGAAGCATGTGCTTTTTGTAGTTTTCCACACAAACTACACTCATAATAACAAAGTGCTATTTTAAGTGCTTTAGCTCTTGCTTGTTACTTGTACTGACATCAGAAAGATGATATTCACTGATCTGACAGGCAATACAAGGACATCCTGAAGTTTCATTATGATCATTTTTAGATAAAAATTTGAAAAATGTCTTCATACTCAAACTGTAGCTCTATCATCCTTCAGGCCAGAAGAATGAAAATAGGAGTCTTCAGGCAAAAAGAAAAAGTGAATGCATATGAAAGTGTATGCAAAGTTAGACAGAAATACATAATGTGGATGAGAATGGATTCTGCAAGTCCTTGCTCTCAGCATGGCCATATTTCATTAAAATATTCCTTCTGTGTGTAAGGGTAGTGATAGATTAGTGTATGTTTGTATAATAATAACTTCAGCTGAACTAATAGAATAATGGATTAACACACGAGTGTGAATTGCCTGCCTGTTAATGGACTAGGCTAGTTCTGTTGCTTCACATTTTATAAAATTATGTATTTGTTACATGACTGCCTCCCACACTTGCAACTGTATTACTATAGGACCTGTTCCTTCCTGCAATGAACGGCTTCGCAGTTTTGCTGCACACTGCTCCACAAGTTCATAGGTAGCCGAGGTCTTGCTTAAGTGGGTTTAGCCTTGACCACATTGCTCTGGAATTCTTGCTGGGCTTCCTTGTGCTTCTAAGATGTGCTTAAGAGGATGCTTCTTTGGTTACCTGTTTCCTTTACAGAGAACAAGTCCCTGAAAAGCAATGAATGTTACCAAGGGGAAAACAATAATAAGTGAGTGGCAACTCTGCAACAAATAAATGGTAACAGTGACCATATTCATTTCCCACCCTGTTCCTTAACATATAAAGAAAGTACACTGACAATGGTATAGCGCCGAGCGTATGACAGATGAGGACATTCACCCTTATTTTTTTCTCTGCATATGGGTTGTTTTCATTCAAAATCTCATCACTTATTATGGTAGCTGGTACACATTCTAAAGCATGAATATAAAGCCAGCCATTTCATTCAGGAATGAGTAACTAATATCTAAGTGACATAAAATTGAAGCAATGTTAGTGAAATAATTTGACACTAGTTTCTAGAAGAAGAGGGCAAATAGCTGTTTAGATAATTAATGGCTTCAGTAATTAGCACTTTTGTGACTAAGCAGTATCAGTATTCTTGAATACTTTCCTGAAACTCTCTAAAAGGACTTGCAGTTCTTTTTTTTTTTTTTTTTTCTTATTTTTTTAATTTAATTTTTTTTTTTAAAAAAATTTTTTTTATTTTTTTTTGCAAAAAAAAAAAAAAAAAAAAAGCCAGATAGCTTTGAAATAAGAAGAAATATATGCTTATGGTTTCAGACCATCTAGGAAACAAGGTTTCTTAATTTCACTGGGAGGCTCACAAAGTTTATTTTTGGGGAGTATTTGGCAGCTTCCACTACATAGTGCTACGCGCCATCATGAGGACTGGGGATTAGAAAAGCAGCACTGGCAAGGCCAAAATCCAGGAGTTTCATGGACTTCTGCAAAGGAGGCAGCCTTTTTCTTTAGGATGCTTTTTGCTTATGTTAGATCCAGGCCTTATTAGTTATGATTTTTTTAACAGCTTCATAAGCCTTATTAAAAAAAATAAAAAATAAATAATAATAATAAAAAAGAGTGAGATACCTGAATCTAGACTTATACAAGTACTAAGCAACTAAGCAGGTTGGGCACCTCAGTTCCCGTAAGTGATTTAGGTGCCTGCTTCCAGTGCTTGTTAGGCTACCAGCCTTCAGTTAGGTACTTTTGAATATGCACCAAGCATCTTTGCCACCTAAATACCTGACAGTCAAGACCAAACATTGCCCTAACTTTTATGGATCTTTAAAGCAGTAACCCAGGTACATAGACTGCTAAGTTTTCATCAGGAAACACATGTGCTCTAATGATACGAGCCTCTTAACTGTCAGTGGAACCTTCCTGGCTAAACCAACCTCCTGAGCAGCAGATTGGCTGATGAATCAGATCAGAAGGTTGGAAAAAGGGAAGTCCTCAGACAGTCCCCAGTAGCCTCTGGGCTAAGAAGTGGCAGGGAGGTGGAAGATTTCTTTTTGTTGGAGGAGTTGTCTGTGGGTACTTCTGAATAAATGTTGGTATTATTTTTTTTAATATTAATTTTAACTCACAAAGATAACACCAAAGGGGACAGACTCCACCAAGCAGAACTTCTTATAAAACTGGAGGATGCCTGCAATGCCAAGGTTTTATTGCTCTTCTTCTAATTCTGGCATGAAGTTGTTGTTTCTTATTAATTAGATGAAACTAATTGTGGATGAAGGATAGCTAGAAGAGAGGATAGGGATATAGATAAAATGGTAGAAGAAAAAGGGCTAGTGGTAGTTTTGCTGAAATGTTTTCCTAACAGAAAACACATTTGCCAAAGGTTCAAAGCCGTTGTGTTTGATGATGGTTTGGAAAAAGAATTTGAAATACACTTAACAAATCAGAAAAATACACTTAACAAATCAGAAAGCATTAATTGCAGAGAAGTCCAACTTTAACTTTCAAGTATTAATTTAGTTTTTAATGTGTATAGTTCTTAGCTGTTTCGTTAATTACTTTTCCCAGTGGCTGAAGTCCCTTCCTTCAGTAACTGAGGGCAGCTGCCCTCGTTGGCACTTCTTTCCTTCCTACCCTAGTACTACCCTGGCACTTCTTTCCTTCCTACCGCTCCAGTCCTGCGCACCGGCACGTAGGGCTTCTGCGCTTCGAGACCAATAAAACAAAAACGAAATTACAGGCTTTGGCTTTTTGTAGCGAAAGCTGACGCCGAAAACGAAATATTTTCAAAAAGATTTATTGGGAATATTCAGGGAATGATCTGAAAAGGTCGGGGTCGGCTGGGAGACGCTTCAACAGGTTGACCAGCCCGAGCGGAGCTGAGGGGTCGGGCGGTGCGGGGACAAGGAGGGGACACCGCTGTGCGGGGCCGTCCCGGGAGGCTCCCCCGGCACCTGCCGCCCGGCCGGGGGCCGAGATGGCGGCGGGGCTCCTGAGGGGCCGCGGCGCCTGAGGGAGGGCTGAAGGGCGGGAAGCAGGTGAGGCGGGATCGCGGCCGGCTTGAGGTGGCGGCGGCGGCTCTGTTCGCCGTGCCGGAGCTCCGGGAGATTAAAGAGCAGCTCCGCGCCCCCGCTCGGCCCGGCCCGGCCCAGGGAGCAGCAGGTGGCGGCGGCGGCGGCAGCAGCGAGGGAGTTAACGGCGTGGCGGCGGCGGGAGGGCGCTGAGGAGGAGCGGCACCGGGAGGAGGGGGACCGGGGAGCAGGCGGCAGCGGCAGGAGGGGGGACTGAGGAGCTGGCGGCGGCAGCAGCCGGGTTGCTAGGGATGGAGAGATCCCGTGTCACCCGGATGTGAGTGTCATGTTGGCCCAAACTCTGAAGGATTTGGCAGCGGCGAAGCAGCGGCGGCAGCAGCAGCAGGAGGAGGAGCAGCCCCTCGCGCGTCGCTAGTCACTACCATGGGGGTCGGGTAGCGGGAGCGCAGGGACAGCGCACACCTGGCTCGGGGTGGGTGGGGGGCGTCTCGGTCTTTTTTTTTTTTTTTTTTTTTTTTTTTTCCTCTCATACGTTGGAGAAAGTGAGAATAATGCACCACCACCAGCAGCAGCAGCCGGAGCAGCACCCAGAAGGTAAGAGCCAGCAAGGGCAGCGGCAGCAGCATGCCCGGGGCTGAGGGGAGGGGGGGCAGCGGGGGAGGATTTGTGAGGGATTTGGGAGACGGGGATTAGGAAGGGAGGGGAGGGGTGAGGATGGGGCAGGTTTGGAGTGGGGAGGGGACCGGGAGACGGGGGAGGGGGGCAGGGGGCGAAGACAGGAGGGAACGGGGTGCCGTTGGGGCTCGGGGGGACGCGGCTGCTGGGGGCTCCGCCACGTCCCCCGCAGCTGGCTTTAAGGTTTAAGCCCCCCTCCCCCCCCGGGGCAGTAATTTGGAGGCGGGAGGGATGCAGCGGGGCACGGGGGGGCACAGTGCGCTCGGGCTTTGTTCCTCTCGCGTTGAAGAACTCGAGGGATGGCTGCGCGGATCGGGGGGTTATTTGCGCCGAGCCACGTTTCGTAGCATCCTGGGAGGCAGGCGGGGGCAGATGTCAGTGCCGTTACTTAAAAAATAAATAAATAAAAAATCCAGTGCAAAACGTCACGATTGACACCGCAGCCCCCGAGGAGCCGCGCTGCCCCCGGGCAGCCCCAGGTGCGGGCGGGCAGCTCTGCCCCGCTGCCGCCGGGTGAGCTCCGGCCGGGAGCCATCTTAGCGCGCCCCCCGCGGCCGCCCCTCATGCAGGCGGCGGCGGCGGCGGCCGAGGCCGAGCCTGGGACCGGCGGCGTGTGAGGGGCTGAGGCGGCCCCGGTCTGCGCTGCCCTCGTCGGGAGGCGACGAGAGGTGACCGGAGGGCTGGGCTGACGAGCCCCGAGGCTCCGCTGCTCGGCGAGCGGCGGTCGCTGGGGAGGTGTTTCCTCTCCTGCCCGGGTAGCTGGATGCGTTTCGCTGCCGTTCCGCCTGTCAGCCTCGGTTCCCTGCGCGTATGCTGTGGCGTTCCTCCATTTTTTTTCCCCACCCAGGCATCTTCAAGTTTTGGGTTTGACTTAGGAGCGTCTCCTTCCTACAGGTGCATGTAGGAGGAGGCTCTGCTGCTCTAGTCAGGGAGCTCGCGAGGAAAGAGCTGTGCGAGGAGGTGGTGTTTTGCCTGCTTTGCTGTCATCCGGGATAAAAAAAAGACCTTAAAAATATTATTTAGAAGGTGCGATTTATTTTGTGACACCTCGTGAAAAAGCAGAAATAAAATAAAATTCCTTTACAGTAGTTTGACGGGTGTAATTTCTGGCGTGCAAGATAGCAGAGCTTTACGAACATATCTACCACTAGACAACATTATGTTTTCCTGTGTGGGAGGCATTTTTCTTTGAGAATACGGAACAGTGTGAAATTTAACTTGCTTACAGGACTTCTGGGGTTTTTGTTTTGGGGGAAGAGGTTGTTCTCAATCTCACTTGGTTGTTCTCAATCGAAAAATGTGCAAGGATTTTAAACAACTACTCCTTTGACCAGGATGAGATGAGGTAATAGTAAATGCTGAGGCACCACAGCCCAGTTGGTCGTTAGGAGGAGGTATGTTTTATTGCATTATCGTGCCGACAGAAGAGCTGTCATCTGGTTTGTGAAGCAAAAAAAAATAAAAGGAAGAGTCAAAATGTGAAGTGTTTGCGCAGCATTTGCCTTGACACTTAGGTTAAACTTAAAGTTAATGCTGGTTCCTGAGACCTTTTGGCTACTGTTGAATCACATATATACACTCATACCTGTATATTCAATCATGTATATATGTACGCATACATACATACACATGTGCATATAATTATGTTCTATAGTATACATAATATAAGCATCACACTAGCAAGAAGTCTTAAAATCTTTTCATCAAAAACACTGTGACACATTCTAGCATAAAAAGTTATAAACAAGTATTTTTTTTTTTTTCCTTTTCTCTCACAGAGGCGAACTATGCAAGTAGCACCAGAATTCCTCTTCCTGGTGACGGACCAACTACTCAGTCAAACAGTTCAGCACCATCCAAGCAAACTGTTCTGTCTTGGCAAGCTGCAATTGATGCTGCTAGACAAGCAAAGGCTGCCCAAAATATGAGTACCACCACAACCCAGCCTGTAGGATCTCTGTCCCAAAGAAAACGCCAGCAATATGCCAAGAGCAAAAAACAGGGTAATACATCTAATAGTCGGCCACCCCGTGCCCTTTTCTGTTTATCCCTCAACAACCCAATACGAAGAGCCTGCATTAGTCTAGTAGAATGGAAGTATCCTTTGATGCAGTTTCATTTTACCATCTGTTCCTTGAGTTTTTCAGATAGATCGCAGGAATTGTATTGCCATGTCTGATAGTGTCACAGCTAATGCGTTAGTTCACTTAACTGTGTGCGGGTAACTCTCATTAATGTTAATGGTAGTTAAATTTGTGTAAATTGCTGTTAATGATAGCCTCTTAATCTGTGTCATAATGATGTAGAGTATTGTTTCATTAAAGTAAGTACCTCAAAGACAGGGAAGAGCTCATAGCTGTTCTTTTTTTCTTAGGGGGAGAGGGGAACACATTCTGAACTTAACTTTTTGCATTTGCAAGCCTACGTTATATTCCATCAAATCTCTCTATTGAATTAATTGCTCTTTCAAATAAGGCTGAATAGACAGGAGTGCATCTAGTGGTTTTAACTGGGAGATGACCTTTGACCTAAGATGCCAAACCCTTATCTTCTATATAGTGATGAGGTGTTAGGGCAAATGTATGTAGATGTAGAATGAACATAGAAGTTATTTCAGAATGATGTTTCCCAGTTGCTGAATGTGAGGAAGGCTTTTATCTAAAGCACAGATTCACTGTAATTACATATGAATGTCTGAAAATTTACAACATATGTCTGCCACCAAACATTTGGAAGCTTGTCCAGCCATAGATTCAAGAGCAGGTATACTGGCCTGTGCTAATGATGATGTGAGTGCTTGGAAGGATTGCTTTATTTTCAGTTCAGTGGTTCTGATTTGGAAGAATGTGGATTTCTTTGGAAGAACAAAGAACATGTAGATTTAATATATTGTTTAATTCTCAAGAAAAAGTTTGAAATATAGAATGAAGCTTTGCTGAAGTACAAGGAGAAAAACACTTGCCTGTTAGCTGTGGCAATATCCCTGTAGCAGGAGACAGCTGTTAGGAGAGTAGACTAACAAAGTAAAACTTATTTTGTTATTTTAAGCAGCACACCCAACCACTTTCAGTGGGAAATATTCCTTATCTATAGGGCTTGTTTTTTTTCCCAATTCTTTGAACTTAATTAAAGACAGTAAAACAAATTTCACTTTCATTTAAAATGGTAGAAGTCCAACTAATTTCAGTAAATTGGCATTTCCTTGGCTAAGGTCAGTGAAATGAAATTACTATGGGTCTAGAGTGGAATAACTCAGGGCAGAATTTGTCCCGCTAGCACTGTATCATAAAACAAGCTTGTCAGTCTTGCACTGGTATTGTCCATTTCAGTCTGGAGAACACTGCTTGTTGAGATGAGTATTCTAACTTTATTTTGTAATGACTGTTGATGTTGGTGGGCTTTCGTGAAGGTAAACTCAGCCCTTGCGGTTACAAACTGACATGCCAACAAACAAAATTTACAAGATCTTAATGGGCATGTGAGCTTAATAGGTGTTTTCGTCATAAAAAGTCTATTCTAAATTGACAAAAATGTTTTTGAGGAAACAGAGATTATATTCAGTGCTCTTTGCTCAATATTTTTGGAAATTTTATGGACATATATGAGGAAGGTGTGCACTGAATTGAGGGGGAAAAAAGTCAAGCCCCAAATACTTTGTTTCCAAACTTTCAACAGTAGTTTCATCTGAGTACCTCCATATTTTTAGTTAGAAGAAGATAATTAAATATTATTCAGTGAAAGGCAAATTGATCATAAGCTGGAGGATAAACTTCATAAGACTGAATTTTAAGAAATACCTTTCTTTTCCTGGAGGAAAAATATCTCCAGATTTCAACTGTATTCGTTTAGACGTGGTGTTAAAAGTGTAGCTGTAGTTTCTGCCATCCCATGTGAAAGCCTAAAGCCTCCCAGTATGTATGGCTGCCAAGCCAGCAATGATATTCTCTTAACCAGTCTACTCACCTAAACTTTCATTGGTTCTGGCCAAAGCAAAACACTTCAGGAGTTCAGCTGTCCAAGACATGAAAGGGGCTCAATTTTCTTTGTGCGTTACACAACATTCTAGCTCTCTACAGGAGAACAGTTGTGATTTGTCGGCAATCATTCTCATCTTACTATGAACTAGATACCAAATGATTTTCTTCCTTTGGATAAACACATTTGTTTGTTAATGAGACTTAATGTGAGCATATGAAGACAAAACAGCTCCATAAATATTCCTTAGCTATCATGTTAACCTGCATATTGATTTAAAAGTATGTGATTAAATTAATCTCTAGAACTTAATAAAAAGCACTCTGTGGCAGCTACAGTAATAGTCTTCTCCCCTTTGCAGAAAAGAGCAGCACATTGAAATGTCAGTGTGATGGAAAAAAATATGGTGTAGTGATATAGCTGGAGGTGATTGAGTGTTTGTCACAGTTATCAGTCAAAAGATCGCCTGAGACCTAAGACCTGTCTGAGTGTTAGAACTGAAAGAAGAATTAGGCTTAAAAGTTAGTAGGCACTTAGAATTCATGGATTCCTTAACAGGATTTTCCAGACCATTTGACATATTTATACTACTGTCTATTTTTGCCAATTGTGTGGCCTTAGCTGTTTACATCCCATTCCCAGAAGATGATTCTAATTCAACTAATCATAATTTGGTAAGTACTCTTGAATTTTTATTTTATAATGATGTTCTTTTATCTTAATGGTCAAGATTAGCTGTTAGTGTTTGAGACCATATTAAGTGTAACAATTTCAGTCAAAAAACTGGTATGCAGTGATACTTTGGAATAAAATATATTCAGAATGTGGAATTGTTTTATTTTTATTTTTAATGTGTTCCCTTATGTCATATGTTTAAAAACAGATATCTTTCAGCAGTAAAATTATTTGGAAGAGAATGTAAATTAATGTTATGCTCTGTGTGTGTATATAGGTATGGTATTAAAAACCTTGATTTAAATTTTGATTGTTTTAGAAATGCCTTTTCAGTCCTTCTGAGGTTTTACTGTGTTTCCTAGTATACTTGTCTAATCTATTTTCAATTTTTAAAGGTGTTATTTAGCTGTATATGTTATTAGATGAGAAGAGAATGGTGGGAAACTTTACAGCAATACATTTTGAAGTGATAAAAATATCAATGTGAATTTTAAAAGCAGTTACTTCTGCTTTTTTTAAAAAAGGATGATACTGCAGTACTTTGTAGAGCTGTATTTCTTCCATTAAAAATAGTATACCTGTGTTGTACTTGAAAATATAATGAAAAATATTTTCCTTTTAGTTGCTATTTTATTAATACTTAGGGAGACTGTCACTCTCAAAGGTGATTTGAATTTACATTAGAGTAGTTTCATCATTTACATTAAAAGACATTTTGAAATAGTTACTAGACCTCAGTAGTCCTTTGAGTTCTGAAAATCGATGTGACTTATTTTTTTTGAGCAGCAGTTGGGAGGGTGTCTTCAGAACAAAAATTGGATGCCAGGTCAATAAGTAGGTAATTTTGGACTACTTTGGATGGAAAATTTAGGTTGATATGAGGCTTTCTATTTATGGAGATATTTGTACATTGTGTGGTGTGTAACATTAATTACTTTCAGGGGGGAAAAAAACCAACAACATTCTATTCATATAACCCATTTAATATATTTTTGTTCATCAAGATTAAGCATATATGGATGACAAAAAAAATGCTAGCGAAAGGCAGAATAATTCAGGTCAATGTAAAGAATTATTTATGCAGCTGTGTATCTAGCCAGCCAACAGTCTTATCTCTCTTCTTTCCCCCCCTGTGAGAAATTGAGGGCACAGATCTCAATAGCTGTCAATCCAACAAGAGATTTGGTAATAACAACTTTCATAAAGCATTACATGAAAAGGGTTAAATAATTACTTGTGTTAGAGGCTCATCATTTTGAAATAAATGTTTTTAGCATTAGTTTTGTTAGGCTCATATCTGACCTAATTCTGCAATGTGTTAGCATTTAGAAAGCAATGGACATTTTTGTCCCTGATGTTATTTTAACTAATCTGAACAGGTTGGTCTAAGCAAAAATACATTTTAGGGAAAAGAGGTCTTGAATACCTCTAAGTGTACGTACAATTTAGAATTTGGACATTTAAATTTGCCTCTTGTTAATTTTGAGTAATTCCACTAGGCTTGCTCAAGTACTGCCATGTGCTGGGGCAGACTTGAGCCAGATAAGGGACTGTACTGGCACATCCTGTCTACCTGATGTAATAAAATAAATTGCTCTGGCAGGAGCAGTGTTATCTTTCCTTTTAACTAGGGTTATACATCATGAAATGCACTAACCATTCATCTGTGTCCTTGTATCTTTCTCAAGTATTTTGCTGACATTTTTCCTAGTGTAGCCCAAATTCCTTTGTTAAGCCAGTACTTTGGATGAAGCACTATTGTGTAAGATAACTTAGAAATCTTCAAGCTTAATTGGGAACCAGTTTGAACATGTTTCCTGATACATGTGGTTCAGAAATGTGGAGTTAAATTCTGAATAGACTGGGCTTGACCACTTACTGATGTTACAGTTCTGTGTTCTGTGGGAAAATGTATCTAGAAAGCAGCTTGACGTGTTTCTTCTGTGTTCAGGGAGAGGCAGGAGGAAGAGATCTTCTGTTCCTTGAATGCAGCAGTTCTGTCATGATGGTCTGTTCTGCACAGAGTACAATACAGACTAATGAACTTCCAAGAGTTATTGAACCTGATCCCTTATTCTACTTAACTGACTAAGCACTGACCAATTGATGTTTTCACAAGTCGGTACAGTTCTTCTGCAAGTAGATTGGAGAAACTGTTATTGATCCAGGAAAGTTTTCTTTTGCTGCAGCAGGAGGATAGGACTAGTATACTCTGAGCTGAATCCTCATAAGCCCACTATTTCATTCAGAGTTTAATGTAGTTTATTTGATCTGCCTTGAAGTTTCAGGTGATCTGAACTTTTCATGCTTGATTCAGCTCTTCTTCTGGCAGTGTCTCTTGTCTGCACTTGATAAGAAGCTGTTTTTGGCAGGATGAATTTCCTGTATATTTCTTCTATTTCTGCCTTTTGTTGTTGTTGTTTTTTTCTCATCTGTGTTATTTCTTTTTGTGTCTTTTGTCTTCAACTTCCCACTTATTTCTGTTTCTCATTATCTTTTGTCTCTGCCCTCTGGCTTCCTTCTGTGTTTACTCTTCCACTTGCCCTCTTCTGCAGCATGCTTTGCCCTATCTCACTCTCCCACCTCATTTTTTTTCTTGTATCATTCTGCTGTACCATGTTCTGTTCTCTCAGACTGCCTTGTGCTTTGCCTCCTACTTTCCCATGGGTTAGACTAGCACCGGATTTTACTCTGCAGTGTGCAGGCAGACTGGCACAGCACAGGTAGGGATTTCTCCCGTGATCAAGACATTTTTTTTAAAAAAAAGTGTGAACAATAAGGCATCCGTGCTGAGTCTATGAAAAATAGAGCACTGAAGTACTGAAGTTTAAGTTGTTTGCTTTGGATGTATTGCATCTCTTGTGACTAGACTCCAAGAGTTTTCACTGGTGAGGCTGTTCTACTTGAAGAGAGTCAAGACTCCCATTTTGAGGGACTTGCATATATGACAGCAAATTGGCAAGTGTGAAGTCACATACACGAGGGGCTAACAGGAGCCTACGAGGTCCCCATGAGGGACCCTAACAGAACTGAAGATTCTATGCCCCTGATAACAGGGTTCTTCAGCCTTGTTTCTGATTATGGTTGTCAATGGGGAACTCTCTTGAAAGGTGAAGTTCTGCATTAAAAGGTCTCCCCAGCCTGTGCTTACAGGGCTGGTGAGCTGGTTGCCCACAACACCTGCTTTTCTTTCTCCAAACTTTTCAAGGCATCTGGGACTGGGAGAGCCTTAGTGGGGGGGATCCTGCTACAGAAAGCTGCTGTTTGTATTCTGTCTTTCAGGCAAACATTTCCTCTGTAAGTAGATTTAGGTGAATCTTTCAGTGACCTCCAGTAGGAAAGCCGGTGTTGTCCCTGCACTGTTACTTGTGCCTTCAATCTAGGTCACGGCAGGAGAGGGCTCTGAGAAGAACCAGTTGAACTCCTGACATAAGGTGTCAGGCTTCCTATCCTTATCTCATTAGCAACCCCATTCAGTCCTCAGGCCACATGACTGACTAATCCACCCATTGACAAGGTTTTGGGATTCTACCTTGCACGGAGTTATCCTCTACATGTAGTTTATCTGAGAATATTTGTGTAAAATGTCATTGATTTTAAACACACAGTAAGTAATAACTTGTTTAATTGACAAATATTCTATGATGCATTTTAGAAAGACTTCTACTTGTATGTATTTGCTGTGCTTTTCAGCTGAGGGAGCTTTGAGGCTTGGGTCTCTTTTTCTGTACCTCGATTACGCTGGCATCTCATTTTAAAAAAAACTTGAAGTAACTGTTGTAGCAGCCTGACTTACTTTGCTCAAAGTAAGTAATAAAGCTGTTGTGTTTTTAGCTGTTACTTTGGCAAGTAACCTTTCTACAGCTGCAAGAATTCCTTACTAGATGACACTTCGACAAGGGGATAATTTAAAAATGCTCCACTCAGCCCTATCTTCACATTTCAGTTTTCTTCTATTGCTGCTAGCCCCAAACTTCCAATAGTATGCATTAATAAATAGTTATGGATTGGTTTGATTTGTTATCAGTACAGATCCTAGTTTTTCAAAAACTTTTCTTTTGCTTTGTAATGTACACCCCTGCAAAGTAAAATGAAAAATTGGTAGAATTTTGCACCCACTTTCTCCTGCAGCCACTTCTTAGGCTCTGCACTGTGCTAGCAGCATGCAACAGTGAGGTCTTCATTCTTGGTAAAGAGGTCCTGTATGTCAAGTCCATTTTTAATGGTAAATGAAGAAATCTTTTACTTCATTCTCTGGCTCAGGAAAAGGGACATTTCTGGAAGAAAGATGAGCAAGATGAGTGGCAACTTCCAACTGGTAGGAGAGTCACTTGGGTCTGTAGCAGTTTGGGAATAACAAACCAGTCTCTGCTGCCCTTTTATTTCTGCATGCCCTGATGCAACTGAGGATTTGGCTACTTCAACACAGATTAAAAAAAAAAAGTATGTTCAGTTTGCAAGGGTAGGAAAAGGAGGTCCGCGGTTTAGTTTTAAAGTTTTAGTTTTTAGTTAATGACATTGGAAAATAATTCCTTTTTTTTCTTTTCTTTTTTTTTTTCTTTTTCTTTTTTTTTTTTTTTTTTAAACACAGGAGATAACCATCCAATTATCCAAACCAGAAGGCCCCCCAAAAGATGTACTTAATCATTCCCATTTGAAATAAAGTGTTCTTTCCATATTCAGAGTTGCAAGCGTGTTCCTGTGGGGAATTCCTACTAAGGGCTTGTCACTTCTTAAAAAGATTTGCTGTTAGTGCTTTACTGGCAAAATGCCTAGGGAGATGAGCATATACCAGAAAGTTCTTTTTCTATTATACCCTAAAGTCAGTCTCCCAGACAGAATCTACATCATCTACGCACTGGTAGATGATGGTTTTGTTAGTTTAATTGTTCTGGGAAGAGCTGTGGGGTTTTATTGCCTCCCCTTTTGCCCTTACCCCCTGCATGATAAAGGTATGCCTGCAAAACAAAAAAGTGTCATCTGGTCCTAATAAATATAAATTTGTGTCCTTCCAAATATACCAGCATGTCTTATTAGATACTGTAACAGTTGAATGGTTGGTGGGAAAGTAGTTAGGTCTGACATCAATGTTGTTGTCATTAAAGTTTAAAAGTAAACATATGAGTGGGAGAAGTTTGTACTTCTCATGCAAACTACTGGAATGGTGAGAGTACAAGATGATTTTTAAACGCTCTGAAAAAAATACGAACGCACCAAGGTTAAAAAAACAGTAATTCACATAGTTTACATAGACAGTAAACTAATTTACTACAATTACAAGTATGTAAATTTAACACAAATATAATCCATAGTTTTCTTCCTTGACAATAGTTGTTACAGTAAAGGAAACCCTGAAAATTATGATTCTAGAATGTACTCAATGAATGAACACAGAGAATCTTTACATGTTGCTATGTACCAGTGCCGTGCGAAAAGTAGATAGTCAAAATATTATTTAAATTTGCTTTACAGAAGCTGTTTTAAAAACTCCAGACCATGCAGAATAGGGATGTCTGATAAAAAGTGTTTCTCATGAGAATCATGTTATGTGCTAAGACCATTTTTTTTTTTTTTTTTTTTTAATCTGACGGAGTTTGGTTCCATGGCTTTTGGAAGCATGGGTCACAGACCTGTTTGCTTGCTTCATTTCAGCAGAAATTGAAATTGAGAAGTTCTGGGTTGCTTTGAAAAGCCAGTCCCTGGTTGCTTCAAAAGACACATGCATCTGTTAAGATAAACTATAATGTATTTTCTAATCTGGTGAGGTTTAATTACAAACTATTTTCTGGGTTGGTTAACTGAATATGTGGTTTGCTTTATCATTCATTTTGCATGAGTTCAGATTTGCTTATCCTGCTGTCAGGCACCAAAACCTTTCACTTCTGGTGGACCCCTGGAAGGAAAGGGCCATAAAGAAAGGTTAAGTGAATTTACTGAGATAGTGGGAGAATATTAATTAGGATGGATTTGCTTTTCAGTGCTAGTCTTTTTTTTTTGGTTATTGTGCAATACTCTGCAATAAAATCTACATTTAATGGATTACAATTAAAATACCCTCCCTCACCCCTGCCTTTTGACGAAGGTTGAGAGAATGCCCTTAGTACTTGCTTGTATAAAATTCACTTGGTAGTGCTGATTTAGCAACTCGATGTTGATGTTGCTTCTTATTTTTTGAAAAGTGCTTTTAGACTTCCATTCCTGAAGAACGCCTTGATTAAACAGTGCGATTCTTCTCAGAGATCTTGGTACTTGCTTTTAGCATTTGAAGCTAACCTTTAAGTAAAGAGTTGAGATTTATGTGCAAAACTTAACTATGAAAATTATGTTTTCAATGAAATCAACACAGCTGGACAGGATTCATCATTTACATATTCAAGGTTAGTAGGGAGTATAAAATAGTTCTGTAGTGGCTGATAGTACAAAACTGAAATGATGAGCAGACTGATTTGTTTGCATGGATATACTTACAGAGCTCTGAAACAGTATTTTTTTTTTCTTAGTTACTATTAAAAGGAATTTGATAATATTAAAAAATATTAAAAAATTATAAATTTTTACTTTTGCATGGCTAAAAATTCAAGCAGAATTTAACTCCTCAGTTACTGTAGCCTATCGTCAGGGTAGTCACTATTCATGTGGGTAGAGAGCTGCTTGCAATTTTGAAGGCTTATATTACTAGGCTGTAATAACGTCATCATCAAAGATCTGAACCTTGATATTTGTTAATGTGGTAGACAACGTGTAATACAGTGCTGGTCGGTATAGCGGATGGGATGATGCTAGACAAGGAGCTTGGAGAAGACCAGAAGTGATTCTTTCTACAGTTAATGTGTATTTCCTAAGAGACTAACATTTTGTATCTTAATTGAGGATAGCAGTTCAGCTCACAAACTCATTTGACCAATTGTTTTAGTTATGCCTTTTTCTCATGTGATGCAAAGCTGTCAAGTACTACCCATTTAAGTATATTGTACTGAGATATCCTTTTGGGTTTCAGTGAAATTTTGCAGATTAAGTGATGCAAAGGTGCACAGAGTCCATTGAATTTGTAAATTTGTATGGCATAATGACAAGAAAGCTGTTTCCAATGTAGGAATGTAAAGAGAAGAAGTGATCACTAATAAGGTTCAGTCGTTTAATCGTTACACTTGTCTGGATTAGCTGACAGGGGCTACAGTTGCTTTCCAGTGGTGTAGCAGCCTCCAGCAACATTGCATCTTATGCCACTCAGCTAATCAGAAAAATGCAGTCCTTCCTAGGAACTGAGTGGCGAACACCCCAAAGCTGTATTATGTTTATCAGAGTTTTGCTAGTGCAGTTTTCACTCTGATGGATCTGATGGATTTATTAGGGTCACATTCTTTTTTTTTTTTTTTTTTTTTTTTTTTTTTTTTCTCTCCATCCAGAGCCCTTTAAAACACATACAGATGGAGTGTGGCAAAAGTAAGTTATTCATCATAATTTGGTATTGAAATAATTGTATGCTTAGCTTCATCCCAAGAAGACCCAACAGTTGCGAATTCAGGTAGCTTCTCTTTCAATAATTTCTTTCTTTGGTATAGCAAAGGAAAAAGCTGAGAGAAAAAAAAAAAAAATGAAATTATTTCCATCTTGTTCTGCTTTTTAAGATGAGGATGCTATCTCATGATGCCACTCACTGAAGAAAAAATAAATGGAAAAATCAGTATTGAAGTACAATATTTAACTTACTAGAGACTTCTAGATATAGTTAGTAAATGATGTTTACTACAGTTTGTGTTCTGATCTACTGCTAGAGTAAAGATGAATACTTCAAGATACAAAGTGTCTGTGACTGGCCTGATTTAGCCCAATAGAGCAAATTCTGTCTCCTGATGTTAGAAGTACCTCAGCTTTCATCACTCTTGAAGTGCAATACAGAACTAAAAGCTTCTATATGTTCTAGTACTGAGTTGAATTGTACTTGAAATTTTTCAGATATTATCTTAATGATAATGAAACAGCATCAAACTTAAAAGAAATGCCCTAAAATATGGTTTCTGCAGAGGCCATGCTATTTTACTGGTTGCTCATTCTATTTTGTTTGTGTTGTCTTGGATGTGTAAACCCATCTTAAGACCAGACATGCCTGCCATCTGTATTCTTAATACAATAAGAAGACCTTACCCTGAACTCTGAAACTCGCTGGAGGCTTTGTGAGCTTAACACTCCCACAGTTAATGCAGGTTGAACACAGGTAGACTGAGCACATACAGACCTTATCTGTCAGCATTTGTGAAGTATTTCAGGACTTTGTCTTTGCTAGTAGTAAAATACTGCTAGCTGCTTCTCACATCCAGTTTCCCTAAGCACTGTATGGCTATGAGAGTGTTAATAAGGGTGAAAAATACATGGATCACAAACTGTGATGTAGCGAAGGTTGATATCACAAGAGCTTCCTGTTAAAAAAGAAAAAGCCTCCCCCCAAACAAACAACAACAAAACAAACACAAAAAAATTCTTGCAGTAACGTGCTATATGTATATATCTATTTAAGCCCTGAAACTTCAGAGAGCATTTGGTTTCAACCAAATACAGCAGGAACATGTATTTCAAAGCTTTTATTTATTTATTTATTTAGAGAAATTCAAGAGAGCAACTTAATATTCCATCTTTCCCCCAAAGGCAGGCTGCAGTAGGAAGACACATGTCACACCAAAACTAATCAACCAATGCCAGGCTGTAGGGACAAGGCTTCATTAATTTTCATGCTAAGAGAACTGCTCGTCTCTAACAGGAATACTAAGTTGTGCTGGTTGAGGAAAGGTGGTGGTTTGGAGCCATAATGGAGAGGGCAAGAAAAAAGGGGGTAAGGCAGTAGCCAAGAAATTCAGCAATGAGCACTTTTTTTGGAGCTTGCTCCCAGCTTGTATGTTGTCAGGCTATTTGTCTTGTTAGTATTTTACTTTCCTACCTATAAACCTTTTTCTGCTCTAAAAGGGCATCAAAAGAAAGAGTAAGACTGAGGCTATAAAATGTTCAGATATGGTGATAGGGTTTGTGTAATCACTAGAATGTGATCTGAGGTGTTCTCTTAAAACAGTTTGTTACTTTTTCTTTAATTGGAGATTACTTGGCTAACTTGGTGGTGAACACAAGAAAACCGGCATTAATTTTGTTGTCAGAGGCTATATTTCAAGGTTGAACATAGAACATTTTGGCAGTGAATTTTGGTGAAGAGAAAGTGATTGGTAGTGGCAATATAGGAACAGAAGGAACCGCCGCTGTTCCCATAGTGATACAGCAAAAGCAGTGACATTTAGGTAAACAGCAGTAGGAAAGGAAATTTGGGGGAGTTAATGTCTCAGAGGATACAGCAAGCTTCCATGTGTTCCGTGTATATCTAAAAATGCAAATGTTAGTCTCCTGTTTGGTATATTACTAGTACAAGCACCCCTCAGGGTTTGGTGGGAAGTTCGGTGACTTCCTTGAACAGGTGATCTGTGAATGAACCCAGGCAATATCCCAGTCAGCAGGAACTGCACAGAGCAGAAGAAAGCATGATATATGGAGTGTTCATAGAGGTGGATGTACGAACTGTCCAGCTGTTGGGATGGTACCACAGAAGCGGTTTTTAGCATGGTCATGTGACATGCAGATGGCAAATCTATTTTTAGAAGCCCTTGCAGCAATATTGCTGTTGATCTAAATATTAGATACCTATTGCACCCAAATAATTATTTTAAATATATGTATGGAAGCTCAAACCCAGGACCTAAGTATTCTTTTTCATTCAGTGAGTGCTAGAGCTGAGGTATTGGGTGGTGTTGTATGTACCCCTTTATTGGTCAGTGCAAATTTTGCAGTTGTGTGAGGACTTCTGCCTGAGGATCAAGCAAATAAAAAGGAAGCAAATTTCTTTTTTTAATAGTTACTAGGGCATTAAGTGCAGGATTGGAAATTAACGTCAAATAAAAGCTGTAGGTGAAATAGGATTCAAGAGCTTTTTTTTTTTTTTTTTTTTATGGAAACTTTCAGGAAAGTTAGTTCATCAGCTAAAACTTGGATTAGAGAAATTGTCACCTGAAGCAATGCAAAATAAGTGGGGGTAGGGGGTGGGAGGGCAATGATAACCGTAATTAGTGTCTGCACGGGAACTTAGTGAGTGGGTTTCTTGTCCCCTCTTCCATGTTTGTGAATGAGGGAGTTTCAGAAGGTATCAAGAGAAGTAACAACTGCAAAGGCTAATGAGGAGAAAACCAACTTAAAGAGCAGCTGCAGAAAGACAGTGTGTTTTAGTCTTGCGCCTCGCTGTAATAAGTGATCTGAATTTGTTCTTTGAACAAATATATGGCTATGTTAGATTGCCTTGAATGCGCTTTGTTCAGGTTGAAGGGTGAAGGTTTACAGGTGATTTGGAGGCCTTGATGCTAGCATGTGCTCAGTGAATAGAAACTTCCCTTGAAGGGCTAAGTAATGTGAATCATAAGCACACTAGAATTGTCTTTTTCTTGCCTTTAAACAAGTATAGAGGAAACAAAATACAGGTGTTTTAGTAGATAACCTTCAGGCAAATGAAACACTACAACTGAGTTTGTTATAGATTTCTGGGCTGAGGATGCTGGAAGTATTTGAAGAGATGTTTTGAAGTTCTGTGCTTGAGGGTTTCTGTCCAATAGCTAGTTTTAATTGTTTATGAAGTGATAATCCTTTAAACTGTCAAGGGTGTGTCAATAGCCTTCATATAACACTGATCAATATAAATGTATTTCTAAAGAATAGATTGAAACATTAGAAAAGATGCATTATTTTGTAGCTACACTGCTTTGTAGAAGTATGAAAATATGAATTCTGCCTATGAAGTGGCTATATTTAAGTCAAGATAGTGATGTTGAAAAATGGTTAATTGTATCAGAGCCTCCTGTAGCAATAGCTAGAACAGCATGCTTTCTGGATAGCAAGATTCTGGTTTTGGGACTGTTAGTTGAAATTCTGTACTCTAGCATTTGGTGTTAAAAGATAAATAGTGATGTTACCATTCTCTTTGATATGCAACTGTGAAATACTACTAAAACCATAAAATATCTCTGAATTTGCTTTTGCAGAAATACAAGATATTTAACATTATTACTTGAAGATTTCATCTGTAATAAAGAATTAATGTTACTTTTAGTTCATTACTTAGAATTGGCATCTGCAGATTTATTATTATTATTATTTAATTCTGTTTATAAGTCAGGGAAAAGAAAAATTTGCCCAAGTGCATGCCAGAAGATATAACTCGTGAGGAGGATAGCTTCTGGAACAAATAATCAAACTTCTCTATAAAGCATGTAAATCACATTTTGCTGAATGTGGAAGAAAGTATACAACTGTAAATCCTTCAAATGGATGAAACTGTTCAAAATACAAATGAATATGGTCATTTAGTACTGTATTTATGAAACTTCTAGTTTTTGTATTAGATTCCTGTTTTCAGTATGACATTTCAAAGAATTTGTGATTGAGAGAGATGGCCTATTAGCCAATACTTTCAAAGTAGGTCCCTAACAAGTGCAAAGGACCTGTAGAAGCCTGGATAGTCTGTGTATTCAAGCTCTTTTCAACTTAATTATTCACTAATTTTTCTTTTCCACTTCAAAAGCTGGACTGGGCTCCACATCGGTGATTTTTTTTTTTCATGATAACAATGTAACTTTTATCTTGGCAAGTAATGGAAGCTCATCTATTCTTCTGTGAGCTGAATAGAATTTTGGGAAGGATATGAACTGATGAGTAACCTCATCAGAAATCAATGACCTTAAAAATTTGTGTTTTTCTTCGTAGTTGTTGGCTACATACTCATAGCCTGCATAATTGTAGGGTATAATGCTGATGTTTGCTCTTCACTAAATTATTGAATCATAGAATCGTAGAATATCTCAAGTTGGAAGGGACCCATAAGGATCATCAAGTCCAACTCCTGGCACTGCACAGGTCTACCCGAAATTTTAGACCATGTGCACAGTCATTGAAGGTCATGTAGAATCAAGAAGATTAAGGTCACAGTCATTGAAGGTCACATAGTATCAAGACACTTGAGTTTTCTTGGCCAGGGGCAAGTGCGTGCTTGTTTTTGTCTAGAGGAGGCATTTCCTAAACAGACAAGCAGCGTTCGGTACCCCGGGTGATCTGACACAGGGTCACACTCAGCATGCAAGGTGAGCCTTAAACATTAGCTTCATATTATAATCCTTTTTGAGGATGTGAAGGGAAAACAGGCAATCCTTGGGATATAAGAGCCTAAGTTATCCTGTCCTTCCTCCTCTAAACATATACCAGTACACTAATTAGCTCTATAATATCCCCTTCACAGTAGCTGAAGTTCTTTCAGCTTGGGAAGCACTATGGGTTTTCTAGTGGTCATATGGAGTTCTCTATAGAGAATGTAAAACTACTGAAAATAGGTTTTTCTCAGTTGTCTTTCATAGATCTAATAAGCACACAGACTACTACAGGTCCGTGGCTATAAGCTGAGAAATATGTAGGTACTGCTGCTAATGAACAAGCAATTATTGCTTTAATGCAAAATACTAAAGACTATGCTCCCAAGAAGGTCGAAGAATTCATTCACCTTTGCAGGCTTATAGACAAGTACATGTTAGAGCAAAATTGTGGAAAAGTGAGAGGCAAACCTTGAGCTGATGAGTTTTTAAGAAGTATCAAGGCTTCATCACAGTATATATACTGTCAGTAACTATGTTAGGTTTGTAAAAATGTTGAGGAATAATTCTGTAATTTGTAAATTAGGTATTACGTGTATATTGAGCTTTACCAAAGTAGCTGGAATCAAGAATGTTTTATATTATTTTTTTTATTCCTAGTACGCTTTTTCATCCCATACTAAGATTTTTTTTTAAAAAAATGGTGAGATTGCAGTAATGAAAAATAACATTTCAAAATACATTAAAATCAGTTAATAGTTTCCCTTTATTTCAGCAGTATCTGGATGATGCTGTATTTGTCATTAATGTATGTGATGTTTTGATGGTTACTTGGTGTTATATCTATGCAAATGTACTATACCTAAGGAAAAAAATGACATTTTAGCTTATATGTGCTAGCTGTGATTTTGCATAGGAGGTAACCAGCAGTCTAATGTGTGCTATGTGCTTTGTGCTAACATTCATTGCTGGGAATAACTGAAAGAAAAATCAAAGACGTACTTAGAAATTCTTTGGAGGGATAAATCTGGCCTCTGGTCTGCTGTCCTAATTGTGCATAGTGACTGCAGAGACCTTTTCAGCTTGGACAAACACAGATCTTCCAAAGGGCAGAATCAAGCACTCAGTTTTGTTTTTATATCAAAATACTGTATGTATCTGCCTAAAAAAGACCAACATGTTTGTACTGAGCTACTGACTTCTAGTCTATATAAGTTTTTTATGTAAATTCGAAAAGTATTCATGTCTCTAAAAAGGACTCAAAGGTTATTTTTATCAGTAATTTAAGCACTGTAATTAGTTGAGGAAGTTAAATGTCAAGATTTTCCTTTCAATTTGGATGTGCTGAAAATGAACTTGGTCATGCTGGAAGCAACAGTGTTTCAGCAAGATTTTAACTTACTTGAGGAACGGCGCATTACAGCAGCTGTACTGGGTTACAGCATCAAGCCCCAAATCTTAACTCTGACACTGACTAATAGGAGATTCTCAGGGAATGAAATTAATACATGGTACTGCATCCAGCATGCCTCAACTATAGAAATTCCTGAAACAGAAGTAAGGTTTTTGTATGTAATGGTTTTAAATGAAACTGTACGCATCACTGTTAATAGCTCAACAATTTCAAGCTATGTTCTCTTTAGAAGTTTTTGAGATGAAAATTATCCAGTCATGATGTTTTCTTTCTTACTCATTTGGTATGACTTTTTTTCTAACTATTTCAGTTGAGACTGGAATTTTTCTGACAAGTAACCCATGAACTTCCATTTTGAAGTAATCTCCCACTAACCTGCATTTTTAAAATACTTTTTCTATTGCTTGTTTAACAAGCTTTTTTTCACTCTTCATGTCACTGTGGTAGATACTTCTTTTAGTAGGAGAGTTGTTTTTCTATACTGGCACTACTCCTCTGCCCCAGTGTCTGGTTTTCTGTATTTCTGAGATCCTGTATTGTATATTATTTCTTTTGTAATGAAAGGGGGAGTTAAGAAAAAAAATCACCTCAATAAAGTAACAGCTTTGTATCTGCTTCTTCTATATCACAAATAAACAGAATATCCATGTGGAATTTACAATATTTGGGCTTTGTCAGCTATGCCTTTCAGCAGATTTCACACTGTCACAAGTTTCTCATTTTAAATGTATCATTTCACCGTAGTACTACTGCTGCTCAGTAACTTTATTTGCAGAAGGTAAAGCCAGTAATTCCTGGACAAATGCTAATAATGGCTTTACATCAGATGATCTCTAGATATTTAAATACTGTTTGTGCATATTGTTGCTAATCATACTGCATTACGTACACCTACATATAATAACGGTTCAGAACACAGTTCCTGACTATAAGCCATTCTTGCAGTATTTCCCATGAAAGTATATTATAGTAGTATGAAATGCCTTTCAAGCTTGCTTGTTAGTAAAGAGAAACATATTCTATATCGTACCATCATAAATTTATTCATGTTTGCTGGTCTTTTTGTAAAGAAGGCCATTAGTCATGAATTAAGCTACAGAATATTAAAATGCATGTCTGTGAATCAGTGTTATACAATTTAACAACTATTCCTTCCTTTATTTTCTTGTCCCAAGACTTTAGTCTAATTTGGTATCTTTGGTATCTAACTGATCAGTGCATAGTTCTCCTATCTTGAATAAAATCTATTTCCAGGTTACCAGACTAATATATGCATAGAAAAAGCCAACAGCATATTCTTGGTATTAAAAGATACTGAAAGAAGCTGGTGATTCCTGCTGAAGGAGGAAGAAGACTGAAACTGTTCAACAATAGCCAACAGCTTTTAAAAGAAAAATCAAGTGCTCTGATGGTTTCAGCATCACCTGATAAGTGGTAAATTAGTCAGCAAGGGAGTATCTAAGGGAAAATTAGACACTATAGTGAAACAATAGAAAACAGGTTAGAATTGAATTGTGCCTAAGAGTTTGTTTTTGTCTAGTTTAGAAATCTCTTCCCTCTTTTCTTCCTAAAAAATAGACTTCTAGAAGTTCTGAAGGGCAGTACTCCAAGCCTGATTGACAAGCTTGTCTTTCAGCCGGAAAATGGCCATCCCATCACTTCTTGCTTTCCAGTGGGATTGACCAAAGCCTTTGTCTGAGAACAAGATTGATAGAACCTTCTTAATTATGTATAGAAAGAGCTGTGCGATTATATTCAGACAAGCTTTTCATGACTGATGATGCTAAATTCTCTATTAGAGACACTGCTTGGGAAGTAGGCATGGGAATGCTTCTGGGGAGCAGCCTTCACCAGGTTCTTCTTTTGGTCTCCAGACCAAACCTTTGTCTTCAACATTGCAATGGTTCTAAGCTGAGGCAGGCTAAGCCTAGCTAAGCTAATCCATGTCTAGGCAACATATGAAAAAGCTAAAGAAGCTAAACCTGGGATTCTGTTTGGCACTTGGTGTACAGGCTTCATGCCAGTGTACTCTACTCCTCCCCCCCTGCCCCCCCCCCCCCCCAAAAAAAAATAAATGCTTGCACCTCCATTTCTCTGCCATTTTTTTGTTTGATCAATGAAACACCTTAAAAGTAATTTGAAAATTGCCTAGGTTATGGAAGCTTCTCTGACTCTACCATACAATAAATTGCAAAGTGTCCAGAATAAAGTAAATACTTTCCATTTATGTAGGGATGTTGCACTGTAATTTCATTGTTATTTAGGGTAAATGTTAAGTTTTCATACAGCATCGAAGTAAGAAATGAAGATAAGTCAGGTAAAAAAGCTCAGAAAAATCTCTTCATTTTATAGTGTTTTTAACGAAAATAATCCTAGCACTTATAAATTCCTTATTTGCCATGAGTATCTCTGGTTGGTTGGAGATAAAAGAAATGGATCCTGTTTTATGTTCAGCATTTTGTAACTCAGTGTAATGTGTAGAAGGCCCTCAGTGGAGATCTTTAGAAGTACTGCTTTGGAAGTCTGCCACTTTTATTCAGGAAACAGTTCTCAGTGAGACTGATAATGTTTCAGTGGAGTGTGTATGTGTGTGCACGCATATTTATGTATATACTATAAGCTTCTAGGGGAATTATACAGATGATACCATATCATTCCAGAATTATTCCCTGGTATGAGACAAGAGAGCAGTGGATTTTTTTTTTTTTTTAAATTTTTAATCAACTAGACTATTCAGCATTGTCACTCATTGTTCTAAACTATTTTTGGGCTGATAGTCCAGTGGGTAAAATAGTCAGTATTTCTTTTTTTCCTCATTTCTTTCCATTGCCTTGATAGTTGAATGTAGTTCAAATCTGCTGGGAGGTAGCTCTGCTTCCTTGAAAAAACATCTCTTTAGCAGCTACTGCTTAAGTAAATAGTAATCAGTACAGTAATGATGAAAATGGTACAGAAATTCCTTTTTCCATTAAGATGTTTTGGATCACTGATAGTAGCTTTTATGAGTTCTTGAAGGAGACTGGCTCTAGGTGGTAGTGATTAATAAGTTAGAAGCCATCGCAGAAGCAACAGCATCCCTTGTCTAGGGCTCACAGAGTCAGTGAACAATCTTGCCTAGTATTTGTTTCAGGTGCACCTTGTGCCTTAGTCTGTAAGGACTAGTCTCTTAGGAGGCTGGACCAGGCAGGAACCAAGAAGCCAATGGGGTCTGTTTTGTATACCCATACTGCTTGGTTCCGGGACACTAGTAATTTGGTATTGGCATGCCACAGCTTCAAAGAAAGTGCCCCTGTGGTATGCTGCTGGGTTTCAGTTACCCCTGCAGTACACAAAGTTGGGGTCTTTCTCGGAAAGCCCCTGTGCTGATCTGCCCGTAGGGCACATGGGAGCAACTGGTTGCTGTCTTCCCATCCTTCTAGCCACAGGACTGCACTTGGAATGTAATGGGCAGTGGAGCCTGATGGTGAGGTCCTTTCCTCCGTCAGCACTGTCTTCGGTCCCTGTAACGTGGGGACAAAATGAAGCTGGGCTCAGGTGCCAAATGGTGCCTACGGGATCTATGGATATTGTCTTACAGTCCTGCTGGCAGCACTATATACTATTAATGATGATCTCATCCTCTCAATCAGAAATTACATTACTAGAAGAAAGGAAAATATGTTGTGAAACATGCATTTTTTCCCAATCTTTATGAATTGTGTTTTATAGTATTTTTGTAATTGTATTCTGTATTTTTGTCTCCCCCCCAAATGCCAGTTAACGCAATTTTGACGTTGTTACTGTAATTATTTTTATGATATAACGCTATTTTTTTGAACAAGGCAGTTATTCTGTGCTGAAAGTTGATGTCTGTAAAAGTTGTGTTTCTGAAAAGAAATAACTTTCATTTTTACCTTCAGATGTAGACAACTGCTGTTAGAGGAGTGTTCTGGGTTGCTTTTATTGTTGATAAATACTTCAAAAATCATTAAAGAGAAGGCTCTTTCATGCTGAGGAAAAATCCTGCTTCGTTGTCTATCCTTTCATGGAAATGTAGAGAATTTTGTGTTTCATTAACACTAATGTTATCTGTTACAAATCTGTTGTCTACCTCTAAAAGAATAAGTCTGCAATTTTCAAGCATTTTTCTCAGCTGTCATAATGCTTTTTTTATCCCACATCAGTGTCTTGCAAACAGCATCTTAGACAGTGAGCTTGTAACTCTAACTGGGTGTTAATCCAGTTTTGGTTGGGGACAGGGATAAAGGAATTATATTTGGAAGGAATAAACAACTCCTTACTGGAGACTTGGCATGAAATTAGTGCCAAGGTCATATTCAATAAGAAATGCAGAGAATATAAAATTAAATTGAGATTATAATATAGAAGTTTTTTCCTTTGGGCTAGAACTTTTTGAAATTCTAATTTGTGTCAAAACTTTGGGGTATAAATGGATTTTCTAGATAGCTTGCAAACAAAGGTCAAGTTTCTACAGCCAGATGTCTGTTTTGCAGTGTCAAAACCTATTAAATGCCCAGTTGTACAAATTAAGATGTTTATGTGTAATCTCTGATTCTTTGTGTGTGTTTTCTAAAATTACCTTTTGATAATTACACATGCAATTGATACCAGTATTAGAGTTTGCCCATTTCCTCTGTTGCTTTATGGAGAGTTTTAAATGTACTGTGATATAATGAAATTATGATTTATTTATATCTTACAGTGACAACACTGAGAAGAGACAAAAGTTAGGGGGGAGCTCATGACTGGAAGTTCATGGAGCAAATGCTTTCCTATTTTAGTCTTTATTCTAAAACTCAGGTACATGATTGAAGATTAAAAGGTCATTAGTGAATGTATATCTGAAATATTTGTGTTTGCCACAGAGTATTCAAGTTGCAAGCTGATTTAAGATGCATAGCTGTGATAAGAATTTGGCCCGTCAGTTACCAGTTGTTAATGACCTACAAGTTGCTCGGTGGTTTTTGGTCCCAGAGCCTGTGGTTATGGTGGAGGGGTAGAAGGACTCTGGAGCGGGGATGAGCCAATGCACAGGAATGATGGCTTGTCTGTAGTTTATTTAGAACAGGTAGATTTCTAAACTGGCCCACAACTTAGATGTGGTTGCTTTATAATTATGCTGTTGGATTTCCTTTTGGATTTTTTTTTTATTTTTAATTTCAAGATCATATAATTCCTTACATTTCTGGTGTCAGACTGTGCCATGTAGTGTGAATTTATACGCATGTGAGCTTTAGACTTCAGTGTCTGTTTTACTTCAAAATGTCTATCACTTTCTTGACAGTCTTCTAATGACAGTCCTGCACTATATTGGCACTATATGTACTCACTAATATGTATTACTAATATGTACGCACTATATGTATTCACTAATTCCTTTCCTAACTACAAATAAATTTGTGTATATGAGGAAGCTACAGGCTTTATTCCTGGAGCAGGGGGGAGCTCCACAACCAAAGCTGCAAAGCACTGAAGTGGTACAGAGAAGTTCTGGATCCTGTACTGTGTGTGGTGCGCTTTAGTGTAGCACTAATTTTTCTTCTCTAAGCTTATGACTCTGGCATATCTGAAATCAAAGTGATGTTAAACTCACTTGAATGTTTCTTGAAAATCCCAGACTTCATTCATAGTATGTGTCTCGATTTTTCTAAGAGTACACCACACATTGTGGTGGAAACTAAGTAGTAGACTTCTGAGGAAAAAAAAAAAAAAAAAAAAGTGTATATATATATGTATATGGTGAGATCTTTTGCCTTTTATTATTCTTTTTTCTTGGAGTATTTTCCTTGAAATCTCATAATTAAACACTGAGAACTGTAAGAATGAACAGCTGAAGTGGTAAAAATCTTGCAGATAAGTAGGAACTTCGAAAAATAACACTTTTGTTCAGTATGGTTGATGTCCACTGAAGGAATTGATTCATTTCTCCCCTTCACAAGCTTCAAATTCCTGTTTGGTTTTCTCAATGTCTTGGATAAGCAGTGCAATTTACAAGAGTGAACTTGTCACTTTACTTCCTATCCATTCACTGTGAGACTTGGGCAAAATACTGGAATTCTGTTAGCCAAATTCTCAACAAATTCTTCCATGGTGCCTCAATATATGATCTTCAGTGTTAATTTTCTAGCTTGTTAAATAGGAGTTTATTGAACAAGAGACCAGACGATGGATGAGCAAGCGTCTAGCTGACTTAACCTATTGATTTCAATGAGTGTTTTGGTAACCATTCACAGTATCACTTCGGGAATTCTAATGGGGCTGGAGCTCTTAGTAATTATTAAGTGATGTTTAACTTGACATGTAAGTTATGAAAATTTCTGTACTGGATTCCATTTTAAAAAGGGTTAAATGGACAGATTTAAGTTCATCTCTGGTGCTGATTATTGCTCTTTATGTTAATTCTTGTTTATTTATCTTTAGTTTGTCTTCTGCTGGAGGGGGAGGGGGACAATAGGGAGGAGGGAAAGAAAGAAAGAAAATAAATCTTAGAAAATGATAAGCATTTCCAAAACATTCAGAGTTGTAAACAAGGTTAGAAAGGATTTATTTGAATCATCAATATTATAAATACAAAGATTATGTAAAGTGTTAGGTTGCATATTCAGAAGGTCTGTCTTAGAGCCTTACCTTTTTTTCTTAAATCCAAGCACTAGTAAAATTTAATGTTGGCAAAGATGGAAAAAAGATCCTTTGTGCACATTTGTGGATGGGTTTTATAAACCTGTTAAATGTTATCTTAAGAATGACTTTCAGATGTAAAGTCAAGTTGATTTTTTTATATAAAAGGTGTTACGAATCGTTTTTAGTGTAGTGAAATGTATTAAAACCCAGATTCACTGTTGGCTCTTGTTTCTTCCTCTCTGCCGGAGGAAACCATTGTCTCATCTGCCAGCTGAACTGTTGCAAACTAAGGAGTGATGAGCAGCTAAGAATAGATTGAGTGGGGTTCTCCTTTCTGCTCTACAGCTGGATCCAGCAGAGGATGGCTGCCCACAGTGTCATTTCGAAGTTTGACACGTAATCTTTAGTTGATGAAGCTTCCTCTCTGTGAGGTTTGCAAATAGAATTTCCTTCCTTTTTTTTTTTTTTTTTTTTTTTAATTAATTAGAAGTTCAGGAGGTAACAGAGGGTGAGAGCTTTCTGATATTACACAGCAGCAATGATTGGAGGAAAGAACCTGGCTTGAGCACTTCTTGAGCCAGGTGCTTGCATGAAATTGCCTGTGATGGATTTAGAGTCTATATTCCATTGTACACAGTAAGTTTCTGGCAAACTTTGAATTCTGTGATGCTTCCTTCAAATTTATGCAGGCATGCAGTTTCAGTGTCAGTGAAGAAAATCTGAAATTCTCTGAATGGAAACCTGGATATTTTGTTTTGTTTCTTTGCCCTCTGTGGACCATTTCTGTTTTGTAGATAAATGGTACTGACATTAGCACATGGTGAAGGTGTTAATTATACTAGTTCAGGTAATTCAGAATTAATGTTTTGTTTTATGTTTCAGTGCATATGCAGTGGGGAAGCTTTAACACATCGATGAGCACGAAACATTTGGTAACAAGACATCATCAATTTAAGCACACAGATTGTACCTTTAATGCTATACAAGGCATAAAAAGACATGTTGCCAGGTTCTTTTAGTTATGCTCTTGTTAACTATAATGCTGCAGTTCTAGAATTATATCTGATTTTAGTCCCGGCTCTGGGAAGGGAAAAAAAAAGGAAAAACCAAAACACATTATATGAAAATAATTACAGTGCTTTTTTTAGATACTAACATAAACAGATGACTTAATTATTGCATTTAACTTACTCTGTAGTGAGAAATTTTATTGTGATGCATACATGCAATGAGGAGAGCTCAGGTCTACTCTTGGGGGTTTTGATTATTTTTCTTGATTTCTATATTATTGAATATGTGCAGTTTTCAGTTAAGAGCAGCTTCTCTACTGCCATATTTTTAAGGTAATCTGACAAATACCTTTAGCAGTCTACATACTTACATATTAAATGTGTAGATATTATTTAAAACAAGCTGTAGCAGGCTGCCTGCCATTACCTTAAGAAACCATGTGCTTCCCAGTAATGTATTAGAGCATCTGCTCTGTGTTGACACTAAGTCAGAGGTCAGTAATGGTATTATGGTCTGCTGTGTACTTAGCAAAGACCAGAGTAAAGCTTTTCTGTTTCCAGCATTTTGTGAGCTGTGCTTTTCTCTACCATCATAGATTTGCTTGATTACAAAAACAATACCGCCTGTAGCTTCCTTACATGCATTTGTGTGTTGACTTTACAATGTTCTTGAAGATGTGAGAAGCTGCTAGTATTCTGATCTGATTATAAAATATGAAACAATGTTGTCAGAAGCACTCTTCTGGTGAATTTAAGGTCCTTGATCATCAGGATAATTCTCATCTGTGTAAGACATCTTCTGAAACTTGGAAAAAGGATTGTGCTCAGAAAGATTATATTGCAGCAAAGCTGACAGCATTGGATGCTCTTGAGGAGTGATTATGAGGGCTTAGATGGCATCACTGAGAGCTATTAAGGGTAATGGGGAGGAAAGGGGGTATAGTGTAGGTGATCCGAATACAACCCTTTGTGTCACCAGAGACAGCAGAGAAAGGATACGTGAGCAACAGTTGCTGTTGCTGTATTTTTAGTGACATCCTGCTGATGCAACAAAGTTGTGGCCAGAGCAAATCATAAACCAGAAAGATATTTTCCTAGGCACTTTTTGCTGATGCTTCTGGAGGAAAAGTCACCCAAGAGATGTTCGTGTACCAGTAAAAACATTGTGTGTCATACTCTCCCAGAACTTAATGTTGTATGCATCTTTTCAGAAAAGCATGGGAAATTGAATTTTTTTCTCTAATGTGAAATTGTCACTGGAGTCTGTTTTGGCCTTATAATGCAGTGAATTTTTAAGTGGTTCAACAGTGAACCAAAAGAGCTTCTTCTTTATCTTGATGGTATTTCAGATTTTTTCCTCATTAAATGTTTACCAAAAAAATAGGACAAGATCTTTATTTTTAATTAAAACACTAATTCAGAATTATGGGAGACACCTTAAATTGCTGTGATTTAATCACTTTCTTGTCATATCTCGCTTCTAAGTAGTATAATAGCATTAGCATTTCTTGTAAGAGTGGTTGGTTTTCAGTGATCAGATGCAGCTCCAGCATAACACAGTGCTCTCTGGTCAGTAATGTGTGTTAGATACCAAGATTGTTTTTACCCTGGTGCCTCTGCCTCTTCTTCTCCAGGCTGAACAATTCCAAAGATATACTCCGAAAGATTTTGCTGACTGAAAGGAAGGAGCAGTTCTCCCCTATGACTGCAGTGTTCAAGGCTCACGTTACTTTGTGTTTGTGACCCAGTGACTGGTTTGATGGTTTCATCTTTTTTATGAAAAAGTTAAAATCAGGCCATTACTGGCCATTAGACAGAAATGCAGCTACAACTAAGCCAGGTGGAAAGAAAGCTTTGGGAAGCTAAGACAAGTTCAGACAGAGCGTGCCTGGCAAGTCTTGATCCTGAAACTGTGCAGCCTGAGTGCTGAGCCTGTGAGTTGTTACTGGCAATGGCACTGCTGTATGGACAGGGCTACTGCTTCTCTGTGATATGACAGAAGAGGTCACAGTAGTGCAGAAAAGTTGGTAGCTGACAATGGATTGCCATCATCAGAGTAATTAATCCATTGTCTTGGTTTTTGTTTGCAAACCTGAATAAGCTTCGAAGACATCTCTCTGAAGAGGCAGTTATGAGGGAGCTGCGTAAATTATTTTGGCTACAGCTGCATTCCCAAAACAATAATTTATCAGAGACCATTTGGGACCAGTGAAGGACATGAATGTGTTGAGGTGCACATATTTAGAGATACGTGCAGAAATTACAGTTTGCTATATGCATTTGGCTTGGCAGGTCTGCACGATGCAGGTCTGTTCATTCAGCTGCAGCCTTCCCCTGTCACTGGCAAAGGACATGGCAGCCAGTCAGGCTGCCAAAGTGAATACTGCTGGTATCATCCGTATGGGTGAAAATATTATCGAGTACTGTACCCCTAGGCTGCAAGATGAGATAGTGAGTCCAGGTTTCATTACTTACAGACATCCAAACTGTGTTTTTAATAGAGCTAGATGAAGCCCTTTCTCCAGGAAGTTTGAACCACTCTTTAGTTTCTCTAAAAGTCAACAACTTTTCACAGTATGAGAAAAGAGTGCATAAAATCACTTAATGCAGAAGTGAGATTTTTGGATCAGGTGGCAGTAATTGACCTAGCAAGGATATAGAAAATTACACAATGGCTCACGGCAATCATGCAATGAACAAGACTATGGCCTTGGAAAAATACGATATCAGAAAGGAAGCAGCAATATTGGTCAAAACTGTGTGTTATCTTTTATCTAATATGTGTACTTTGTTGGAATGTGAACCTTCAGTTTCATTTGTACTTTGTCTTCACATTTCAGTAATACACTGTTTGCTTACAAACTCACCTTTTGGAGAAAATATAAAGGCTCTTTTCCCCAAAATGAAATTAATTCACACTACAAAGTTCTTTGGGCTGGTTTTGACCTTGAAGCACAGTTTTGTATAGACATTGTCCCTCAGTCAGAAAACAAACAACAGTTCACAGCTGTATTTAGTTACAGAGAAAGTGATTTTTCTAGTTTTCTAAACCAGAAGAGAATGTAGAACGCTTCAGGTGTCTGGAGAGAGTTTTGAATAGAATCATAATTATGTTGAAAGGCAAATAAAAATAATGTATTTCTATAATATTCTGTAACAACTTTATATACATTATATAAACTCTTTGGACTTGGTTGTACATTGAAGGGAAGAAAGGGGAGGAAGTAATTTGCTTGATGAATAACTGCAATCTGTTTTAATCAGAAGACCTGTAAAACTTGCAATTGATCAGAGGCTACTTATTGGCACAAGCCACAGAACCACCTCTGAACACTCACAGGAGTGGAAATTGAGCTGGAGGGCCTTAAAAGCATAGTAATTTTGTTTTACAAAGATGCACAGATCCATGCAACCATATGCAGCTGGCAGAAATCCAGAGAAGGGCAGAGGAAATGTTGCAAAAAGAAGCTTGTATATGATTTCTATGTAGACTACTTGAATAAGATGAATTTGGAGCTGCTGTTTAGGTTCATTGTAACTTCTGCTCCTTTATATTCTTCAGTTCCTATGGCATTTCTCTTTTCATGAGTCTTTGCCTTCTTTGTTTTTAATGAGTGTGTCCTCAGATTTGGATTTTGGAGATCTTTATGGATCTTCTGTCTGGGGAGAATGTAGTTAAGTGCTTCGTGTATGTGGCTTTAGTGTGTCCTGCAATTACATGTTTTGGATTCGGTTTGGGGGAGGGGCTTTGCAAGGTCATCTTTCCCTCTTCACTGTTGTAACCATCTGGCTAATCTTGGGGAAAATATAGACTATAACGATTATGAAGTTTGTATTTTGAATATATTTGGCATTTTTTAAAGTTAAACTCTTACTGATTGAGTGACATGCTTCATTAATTATTGCTACTAACATTTATTTCTAAGTAATTTCTTGTATTTTGAACTGCAGTTTGGTATGTTTTGCAGTACAATCTGCCCATCAATCTGCAGTACAGCTGCCCATCATTACATGGAGGATGATACTTTTAAAGACTCCCAAAATGCCACTTAGAAGGCAACATTGTAAATTCGTTACAAATTATAATGCAGCTGTGTGAACTGCAAAGAAGGGGCTAAAATCAATCAAGTAAGATTGTAACTGTTGTTCCAAAGGTGTAATCTGGGACTTTGCAGACAATATTTTCTTGGGTCCATACCTTTGGGGACAGTTAATTATGGGGGAAATGCCGGTTGACTTACATTGACACGCTAATGCTATGGCAATTAAAGTGGTGTCATAATATGAAATTTCAACAGAGAGTGACTCTTTGCAAGTGTAGCTTGCACATGATAATGCCATCACTTGCTCTCTTCCTGCGTCCTGTTTCCTTGTGTTTGTAGGCATATCCTCATGGCTATTAGAGGGAGATATTATCAACCACAGCAGTGAAAATGCAATGATAAAACTGCTTTCTTGTTAACTAATCCATTTAAATATTAACCTGGAACAAACTACCTAGGTCAGTGCAACCTTAACTTATCCATGCTACTTGTTTTCAGTTACAGGGTAGTTTGTAGAGTAAAAAGAATGCTGTTAGCTGAAGGCTAACCTGAGGGCAGGTTATCTGTCATGAAAGATTTAAGGCAATAACCTTGATTTTTTTTTTCTTCAGAGAATTCCTGAGATTAATATAACATTCATTCAGTTTAGTCTTAGATCTTGAGCTCAGATTCCTTACTTGCACATAGAGCTAACAACTTCAAAATGGCAGCATTATTGAACAACTCTATACTTTTTCAGTGGCAGTGCAACAGTGTCCTAAATTAAAATTGATAATAGTTGTAATTGTTTAATGTGATGATGATGAACTAGACAGGTTGGTCATTTTAAAAAGGAACTAAAATGCACATAAAATGACAAGGAAAAGGAACTTCATTGTTGTTGCTCATGGGATTAGATTTTCAGATGTTCACTCACAAAAATTAGAGAACAAGAAATTAAGATGAGAAATCAACCACAGTTCTCCCATGCAGTTATATTTCATGCATCAAATTCTGTTTACTCTTTTATTGTGTTCAGGTTTTGAATGGGCACATAGAACAGAAGAACTGAAGACTATTGGGATTTCTGTAACAGAAGAAAGAATGCATCATCTTTAATAATGTGTTCAAGTAATGTGATTGTCTATACAGTTTTTGTCCATGGACAAAGACAGTCATGTTGAAGTGGTCGTGGTTTACATCGTCTTGCATATTATGTCTTTTTAGTAGTTGTTCTGAGTACCAAGTACAAAGACTACCTATCAAACTCTATTCCATTACAAAAAGCAAAATCTTTAAAGTAAGTGTAGTCAGGGTGGAGAGAACGTTTTACTGAATGGCAGAAAGCTTTCTTTCCTGAAAGCTGGTTCTTTTTTATTTGTTTATTTATTTATTTATTTATTTATTTATTTATTTATTATTGTCCTTCCATTCAGGTTAACTTTATGATGTGGTGAATTGCACTTCTGGTAATATCATAAAAAGCACAAAACAGTGAAATTCCACTCTTTAAATAACTAATCTTGTGTATGAGCATAGTTAGAATATTTAACAATAAATTTAAAACAAAACAACCCAACAAGAAAAAACAATCTAACTACCAAAAAAAAAAAACAAACCAACACAAAACAAACAAACAAAACAACCCACAACCAAAAAACCCGAAATATACATTGTAACTAGAAATGCAATTGATCTTGGCTAGTTCTATTTCCTCACCTAGTACTATTAAAATTATTGTAGAGGTCCAAGACATGAGGGATTACAGCTTTTAAATTTTAACTTTAATTTAAAATAAAAAGGAAGTGTTCGCAATTCTACACAGCTCATAAGCATCTCTATGGGAAGTTTGAGCAGTTCAAAGACAGCAGCTGTTCCAGCATTTACGTTGCTGTCAATGGAAAGTACTATTTTTACTGGTATTTTTGTGGATGGCTTTGCAAGTGAGTTACCAGGAACTCAATTATATAATCCTGGTTTAATCACACACTAGTGTAGATTGAAAGAGTATTTTATGGAGAAAGTCAAACTGATCTGGCTCAATGGCAAAGACCTGAATTTGCAGGAAGAAAATGGCTTTGGTTGATAAAACTGTGGTAGCACAGCACACGCAGAAGCTTTCTGAGAAAGGATCTGGCTGTGTGGATCATAAATGTTTGAAATTGTCATCCCTTCTTTGGTCACTTTTAATTATGTAATATTTTGGATTCAGTTATTTTAAAATGTAGTGGAAGAATATAAAACAGGAGTCTGTTGGCAGTATTCATGTCTGAAATTACAAAGCTATGAACTGTGTTCCAAGCACAGAGGGGAGAAGAGTTTTCTATCTTAAACAGGAGTGATAATTCCATTTAAGGTATTACAGGGCTTAGGCATTGCCTGGGCTTCTGATAAGGGAAGTGCAATGCAAGTGCAAACTATTAATAATCACTCATTTGAGAGAAAGGATGGTAGGTTGCTAATCTAAAAGAAAGATTATTCTAACGTATGCCTGTTTCATTTTATGGGACTTTTTTTTTTTTTTTTTTTTTTTTTTTTTTTTCTTCTATATGCACTTGAAAAGCTGGCTTTGGAACATGTGCAACTCAGTGTTTCTGTGTGTTTTAAATGTGTAGTTAGAAATTGACAGAACATCATGTCGGTCTTTCATACCAAATATCTTTTGGAGAGTGACTAAAATTATTTTATCTACTGATAAGGTAAATTAGAGGGAGTTTAAATATATTCTGGTCGGACTTATTTGCATTTCTCCTTCAATGGTTACTTTGTTAGGAGTTTTCCTTGTAAAGGTATAAAAAAAAATAATGAATGCCAAAGTCACATGCCATGGAAACTTGTTAGCTTTTCTGCAATCTTGTAATGAAAGCTCCATATAAAGTAAAATTCCTTCTGTGAAGGTACTAATCTAGGAAGCAAGCCTATGTCAGTTTTATAAGGGCAGTTTATTTGATACAATTTCTAAATTTTACTTTGTTGCAGATGACTGTAAAGTTACAGACAACTCTTTACTCTTGAAGTAACATTGCATTTAGTAATATGCTAAGGAACTAAATTGTCTTTGTCAAAAATAGGTAATGTATTTTGTTTTCTTATAACAGCAGAAGGACTTATGTAAAATCTCCTTGTTCGTATTTTGGTCCAGCTCAAGCTGGGAGAAGCCTTCAAATTGATCTGTTTACTATCCGTCAGTTTTTCAAAGCTAGTTTTATACTTCTCATTTGTATAAAAATGGTTTCTAGTCAAATGAGTAGAGCTTCTGCACCAAAGGATTAAAAATGTAAAGTAAAGAAATTCCATGGAAAGGGCAAGTATATGGGTTGTGTAGAATTGTGAAATAGGAGTATATTTAATGAAATCCTTACTAATTTCATAATACTATGATCCCTATATAATCGCAAACTTATTTTTTTCCTTTTTCAGTATATTTTAAGTTATATTTATGATATTTAGGCTTATTTACTATTGTACTAATTTAAAATGAGAGAAGAAGTGGTCAGCAAAAACAACACACATCAAATATTCTCTCAAGCCTGATATAAACCAAATTGGCTGAGATATGAAAATTACATGAAAACTAATTTATAATTTTCGTGCTCAAGCATGTTAATTTAGCCTTATTTAACTGCTCAGCATTGTATTTGGTAGGAAGCAGCACAGGTATCTTTTTGCACTAGCTGAGTTAAGAAAATTCTGTGCCTGGATTGGCAATTTTTAGTACTATAGTTCTGACTTTTTCCTTGCATAAAAGAGCTAAAGCAAGGGTAAGGCTATTCTTGGTAGAGGAGAATTTTAAATATTAGCTATCTTATCTGCAACATCTGTTAGACTGAGGTGATACACAATGATTGTCTAAGGTTTTATCATGACTTATTTTGGCCAGTATCATAAATTACATACATAACGACTAACAAGTATTCACAAGTAGAACTGCATTTATTTAATATAGAAGCTTCTGTAGTAATTTACTTGAGTATCAGGATAGAAATTCAAGTGTAAATGAGTTCAAATGTACAGTGTATGAATACACACTGGCACGAGAATGAAGCTCAGCTAGTTTTATGCTAAAGATTCACTCATAGTGGTGCAGAGCCTTACTGTAATAAATAATAGCTTCCTTGAAGCTAATGAGCACGCAAACCTTGTCAATGACACGCTAAGTGTACAAACTTCTATTTTTCTCCTGTTTGTTCTGAATCCTCATTTAAATTGAGGTTGCTGAGAATATTTCTGACATGAATAAGAAAATTACGATCTGGACAATGCTAACTGTTTATCATAGCGAGTTCACTACAGCATCATTGCATCTGGACAGTTTTTCATTGCTATTGAATGATTTTAAAAAAATCTCTTGTATGGATACTATGGTAAACAAGTTTAATCATTGATGTACTACATTAACATTTTTGGCAAGTCTTTTTTTTATAGAGGCTTTTATTTTGCTGATTTCAAGTATTGTGAATAATGGAAAATGTCCAGGAAACCATTTATATTTTGGTTAAGGCCCATGTAAATATCCCATATGTTTTTCTTTCTTCTAAAACAGGTTGTCTTGTTTCATCTGAATAAACTTATTTGAAACAATTATATAGAGGAAATTACAATTTGATTCCCTCTTGGGAGTTTTGGTGACATGTTCAATATCCTTTTGCTCATCAGCATGGCAGTTGTATTTGAGGAGGAGCTCTTCCAAAGTGGAGCATCCTGGTCTGTGAAGCCCTCAGTTACAGCTAGGTTGTGGAGACTCGTTAAACCTTCATGCAGTGTTCTCAAACTACATTCTTCTGTAGGCATGTATTTCTTGAAGTACCTGTGATTTATTTCATAAAGCACACAAGTGAGTGCTATTATTTAACATCTGAAACTGTGGTGCCCCAGATTTAACATTTTTCTGAAAACTTACTTGGAAATAGAAATGCTCTTCATTAAAGATTAGATTTGTTGCACTGAGTTAAAAAAAAAAAAAAAAAAACATACTGGCTTAAAAAGGCAACACTTGCTTTCCAGGCTTGTTTGGGAGTACAAAAGGCAATCAGAGCTTTCCCCAGAGCCCATGGGGAGTTAACTGAAGTGAGGTCTTTTTGATGAGTTAGAGTAACATTTGTGTGCAGCATCAGGCTCCCTGATACCAAGAGAGCAAGGTTGGTCACTGCCAGATGCAACAACTTTTCCTGTTTAATTGCTGAAATATAGGAGTGAAATTGTTCACTGGGATAGCAGAAATTGTGACTACAATAACATAGGAAGACCTCAAGACAAAGACCATCTAATACTAAAGTGAGCTAAAACTGTCCACTTTTAAACTACTCGTATAATTCATTTTAAATTACATGCTGATACCAAATCCTGCTAAAGTTTACTTTTGAACATCCGCTCCCCTGCACCAGTCCCACCGGACCCCACACAGTACCCCCGTATGCCTCAGGCTGGCTCCACGGAAACTGGTGGTGGCGAGGCCTCAGCGGGCAAGCCCAAACCTCCCGTTCCTTCAGCCTGAAGAGGCTCCAGCCTGTGCCACCAGCGGGACACTGGTACGGGGACCCGACAGGCGTCCCCACGGCCTCTGGGGCCGTGCCCCCTGTACCCACAGCGCGCTCCAATCTCACCTGGCGTGTGCTTTTCCTGCAGCCCCAAGGGGAGACGGGGAGTACAAAGGCAATCAGAGCCACCTTTATAATATTATTCTGTATGTCCTCATGGCTCCCCAAAATAGTTTGGTTTCATGATTAAGTTATACCTGGCAGTTCCAATAAATAAAAAATAAAAACAAAACCACCCCCCCCCCAGAAAAAAAAAAAAACAATACAAAACAACAACAACAAAAAACTACCACCAACAGACTAACAGAAAATGAAGACCAACCTCCTTTTGAGTTGTGCCGTGTCAGTTGCTGTTTGCCTCCAACAGACAAGGTCTAACCAGTCTAGGGGGTACATGGTATTAATTGGAGAGATTTATGATTGGAGTAATTCTGCTGACATGTTTATTCCCTAACCTTAAGCACAAAATACTTGCCAAACTACCCTATGCACTTGCATAAGTAAAGGTCAAAGAAAACTTTGGCTGTTTTTTTTCAGTTCATAATGTACAGCAAGTGAGTTGTGATGAGTGGGTTCTTTAGCAAAATTTCATTAAGTTGATGTTCCACACACATTCTGATTCATTTCCAAAAGTGAGAACAAATATTTTAAACCTTATCATGCATAATCCATTGTAAGTAGTGAAATTATTTATATACATGATGGTACCTCTTAAAATTTAGGGTATGATTCAGCTATTCTTGCATTAGATAGATAGTACTTAATTAACCTGTAGTTCAATTTGTTTTGATTAACTTCATATTGATTATTAGCTGGTTATTGTAACACTTGATCAGAATGACTCCACTTTTAATTGGCCTCCAAGGACATGATGTGACTCATCTTCATGCTGAACTATTTTTAGTAAATATTTATATTCTTACTCTGTACTGAAAGGAAATGTACCCCGGTATGTTGACAGAGGAAAAAGTCCCTACTCTGGAGGTGTTGTAAAGTGCAGACTAAATAGCACTTTTCCCCATGACTAGCCTCTGTGAACTTAATAGGATTTTCTAGATCAAATTATGAACAAGGATGAAAGAGATGAACATAAGTACGAAATGAAATCTAAAGAAATTTCGTATCAATCTGGTTTCAGGTACACACTAACCTGGTCAGGGTTTGTCAGATACACTAGATATAGGTGGAGAGATGAAATCACTCATTGTTCAGGTTCTGGTACAAGGCAAAAGAAGAGGATGAAAAATGTAGAAATACAAAGATGAAACTACTGTATTGGGTATGCAGAGTTTTTGTTATTATGTTTTTAATGAATAATGACATATTTCCATGAATACTTGTCCAGCAGGTATATTGTTTGGTTTCCACTGGGTTGGTAGGAGTATATTTCTCTGCACTACCATTATCCTGCGAGCAAAGGATTTGGGGTGCACTTTCACAGCCTGGTGTTACACTAACTTCTATTGATGTTATTCAGAAGGGTGAAGCTTTTACTTTATCTTAGCCTGTCATCATGCTGTATATTAAAGATTGTATCGTAATAAGTAGTGAAAGAATATTCAGCTTTTACCTGCCAACTCAGTTCTGTAGGATTTATGAGCTTTTTTCCTGGTTAAGATTTTGATCTTGGCATTCCCAAATAAGGTAGTATTTGAAAATTGGAAGGAAGTCATACTGTAAAACATACTCACAGAAATAGTAAAGTTGTTAGCAGCAGCTTCTAAAATACATTCTGGTTAAATATTTTAGGATTCTGTCATGTTCTCAATCATTTCCTTAGAAGGCACTATGATCACAGTGGAGAATCTGTTACTTTGAGCAAGCTGAGGTCTGTAGTCAACAATAAATAGTTTGAGGCTGACCTTCTAAAATCCTTCTGGAATTCTGGATAGAAAGTTATTTTGTGGCTGTAAGGTGGGAATAAAGAATCCCGATGCATGGGAATACAGGTCTGTGGGAGCAGAAGGTGATTTACATGTACCTTTTTTTTTTTTTTTTTTTTTTTTTTTTTCCCAGGAGGGCTTTGTTAGTGTGCTGCCTAGCCTAAAAAGCAACAAGTTTTAAAATATGATGCATATAATTTCTGTGGACAGCTAATTTCCTTTTTTTTTTCTACGGACTTCACTGTTGGACAAAGCCTCTGGTGATATTTATTATTTCATTGCACCAAGCTGTCAGGTGTTCTGATTGTATATGTGAGCAGATCTTTGCGGTTATTTCAGCATGCTGATAGGAAGAAACACCATTAGAGACTTGATATAAGGTGTGGAGGTATGAGTGAAAATCACTTGGATAAATTTTGATTTTTATAGTTTCAAATATTTTATGTAGTCACCTGTTTTACTGAAAATCACTGCATTAAAAATTGCAATAGGTTTTTAGATATCACTAGAAGAACTTCATTAAGCTGTAGTAAAGAAGAATAAAATTTAATCCACTAACTGAAGTATTTCATGTGATCCGAATAAAGCTAAATATTGAACAGAAGCCATACTTTCTTCAGGGTGTTTGACATAAATATTGATACATCAGTATATGCAGTTAAAATTAATTTAGTTTTTTGCTATTAAACTCCCCTTTCCAGTCTCCTTGGCATGAATCTAATAGTTGTCCCTACAGATTTTTCTGGGCTTAAAAAACTTCCATTAAACTTAAGCAAGCTGCAAGTTAATTCTCAGTGTGCTAGAAATGTGTGATTATTTCATCGTGTTCTAAAGTTTATTACAGCAAAATACTCTAGTGCAGAATTAGTTAGGAATGAGATCATGCAGCACATGATGCTGATTTTTTTAGTGCAATTTTAATGAATCTAGTGCAATTTTAATGAATAAGAGACAGAACTCAGTGTTTGAGGGAAGTGCTTAGCTCTGCCTTGTGAGACCAGAGAATTGGACAAAGTTACTTCCACAAGCTACAGATATACCTGTAGGAACAAACAGAACCTGAGGGAGTTTTTTTGTTTGTTTGTTTGTTTTTTTTTTTTTTTTTTTTTTGGGGGGGGGAGGGAGAGAAAACACAATTTGAAGAAGAAAACATTTGGTTAAAATCTTTTTATCTAATATTTTCTTTCTGGGCTATAAAAATCTTCCCCATCATGTAAAGTTCTTTCAGAAATACAGTTAAAAGACTTCCTAAAAAATACTCCTCACTTTCCTCTGTCCAAAGTAGATTTTTTTTTAAATGTAAAACTGTTGAAATTCACTTCCCTTTCAGTAACTGAAACAAGTTGAATTAATCTCTGCAGTCCCAAGGCAAATCATAGTCTATGAAGACACTTTAGAGGTTTTTTTTGTTTGTTTGCTTTTTTGTTTGTTTTCTTTTTTGTTTGTTTGTTTGTTTGTTTTGTTTTGTTTTTCATTAGAGTACACTGCATTTCTGCATTTCATTGCTATGCAGTTGGTGCTAATCCAATTTGGTCCTATTATGGATTAGATCACATCACTTTGCCTAGTGCAAATTTCTGTCTGTGAAATCATGGTAGACTTGCTCAGTTTTTACAAACTTCATTTTGTGTAGGCTGACATAGTTATGTTAACTGTTCTTTACATTTTTTTTTGCAAGTTGTTTTTGTAGCCTAGCTTATATACTCTTTAACCTTATTGTATCGCCCTCACTTTAATATTCAACCATTTGCTAATTTTGAACTTGTCTTGCACATGTTGTTTGTCTCATTTTTTAGATGGGTTATTGTGTATTGCTCCCCTTCAGACTAATCTGCTTTAGAGGCTCTAATGACATCTTACCAAATTACATCAGTGCTTGTAAATAATAGGACTGAAAGAGTTCCGGGTACACCATGAAACACTTGGACTGTAGCAGTACCTTTTTCGATCTAAATCCTAAACCTATCTGATGCATTGATCATAAATGTCTTAATGCTGGAAATTGAAGTTGTATAAATTCTGACAAGATGTAAGGGGAAAACTTTAAACAATTAGCATAGATAAGCACTGTCAGGTGGTTGTGGTGTTATAGTAGGCACTCCACATGCTCTGTACTGACCATTCTAGAAATCCACATGGGATACACTTTGCTGATTGCTATCCTGCTCAAACAGGGCTGAGGTGAACTGATCTTTTGGAATTGTGTATGAACTTCTTTTTAGGGACTGGTTAGAACTTCTGACCCTGCTCTCTGATGAACAACACGAGGCTTGAGCAATTCCCTCCACATGTTGTTCCATGTGTTGTGGTTTTCTTCCAGTAGGTTTACACAGGGTCTCAGCCAAGAAAGAGTGGAGAAGATCAGCCTATGTTTTGAGGGCAGAATGGATTTATTAACTATGATTTACTAAAGGGGGCCTTTATTCATAGGTGAATTTTTCCTCTGTGTTGATTGAAGGGCACTGCTTTTCAGCCTGAAGGAAGGGAGATGCTTTTGTTCACTGAGCTGAGTTACTCTGGTCTTGTAGCTATGAAGTGAGGTCTGATAAAAACCTTTTTCCTGTATTACTCTTGCAGTCATTGTTTCAGAAAAGACATTCATAAAATGTCTTTTTTTTTTTTTTTTTTTTTTTTCATATGGGGAATTGGGTAAGAATGCTTTTGGCTTTAATCTCTTTATTGCCCATGTTGGTAACTTGTGGTCCCATCTTTGAATTTTTGGAAGATGAAACCTGGTATCATGCTACTTTGCTTTCTTCTCTGTGTTGAAGTTACTTAAAGGATCTGAATCCTGATACTTTTTTAACAATTTCCCTGCTAGATGATGTCTTCGTTTAGTGTCCTATGCCACTTCTTAATTTTTATATGGATTTTTTTTATCTTCTAAAACATACTTTTTTTTTTTTTGAAAGAACACTTAAGGTTTTATCTTGATGAACAGTTTTCAGTTGAAAGCATGATGGTAAGAGGGGAAAATGCTCAGTTTAATCCAGGATATCTGCTGGAAAAAATGGTTCACTGGTGTCCTTCCCTGCATTCCTTATCCTGCAGAAAGGTTGCAAGCTGGACATAAAACCACGGGTATTTCAATGTATGTAGAACTAAATTAAAATGAGAAGCTGTAGGAAACCTAGTTTTTAAGATTGAAGTTCATTAAAACTGAACTGTTCCGTCTGGCTCAGAGGCTGAAAATACTAAAATGCCATAGGTACGTGCTATTGCATTCTGAACTCATGCAGTCCATTTGACTGTTATGAGTTTGCTAAATCTCTTTTTCAGTAGATCAGCTTTTCACTGACAGACTTCCTGCAGTGCAGATACCGTCCCACTGGCTTACTAGGTCTTACGCTGAATTCGGGATCTTCTGACCTACAACAGCCATCAAAAACTTCTATAAACTCTATATTATGTGCTGTGAATAACTGAAGAGAGATGTGATCAGGGCATGTCTGACGTGTATCAATTTTTTTTTCTGCTGTGTGAATTAACACGGATATACTGTGAACTTACAGCCTCAGTTTCCAGACTTATTTTAGTTTTGAATCCTCTCTAAATTGAATTTCTTTCATATCTGACAAACAGAATAGCTGCTTGCTTACATCTTACATGGAAGGTTTGTATGGCATTCATCAGACTGTTATCTAGCCATCTGCATTCTTTATAGAAGGTGAATTTATTGCTTGAAGCAAACAACTTTATCTACAAAAAGATGCTGTCCAGGCAGTCTGTGAAAGTTGTCAGATGCTTCATTGTGAGCCCTAAGTCCTTTAGTTGCTGTATCTACTTAGAACTTGATCTGGTTGGGCAAGTGATTGAAGACAGGTATTAGGATGGATTCTAAAGATCTTGACCTAAGCTTCAGTAAATTGATATGCTAATGTTTTTTCAAGTAGGCAGAATATAAGGACCATAAGGTTTTTGCAATATAATCTGTAACTTGGGACAGACTTGAATCAAAATAGCAAAAGGATTCATCTCTTTTTCATGAACTTTTCTGGTCAACCCCTTGGTAGAATAACAGGAAGTAGAAAAAGTGCAAGAGATGGATTTACAACATTATCTCTTTCTGTAAGTGTACAAATGCTAACTCCTTGATGCCAAGAGTTGGACCAGATACTTGTAATATCACCACACGTGCTAGGATCTGCTGTGAGTGTACCAGTTCATTGTATTGTAGTCAACATTCAAAGAATCCACTTTCAACTGCTCTGAACCTAAATTGATCTTGAACAAGTGATTGGTAGGTAAAAGGGTTTATATACTGTTATAATCTGCTCTTCAGTTATGTTCTAAAGTTTATTTGCCCTCTGCTAATCTTAAACGTTGTTCATATAGGATTTTCAGACTTTGTGTCTTACTCTCATTTTCCTGAGGAAAAACAAACCTTAATGCAAATATGAATAAAAAGAGTGTGTGATACAGTTCTAATAGTAATAGCATTTGGAAGATGGCATCTCACACAAGGGGGAAAGAGGCTATATTTTGCCTTTTGCTTTTAAAGCAAATATAATCAAAATGGTCGGAAGCAAAAATTAAGGAATTGTATTTTTTTTATTTTTATTTTTTTTTCAGAAACATTCAACTGCATTATGTTGGTATACCAAGGAAAGATTTTTCTATATTAGGGTTGGGGCATGAATAATTTAGATACAAATAAATAAAAAGTCTGTATTTCTGTTTTCTGTTTTTTTACCTCTACTTACTTCCTCTGGCTGTACATATAACAGTATAGCAAGCACATGAAAGAGTTTCTGATGGACATATATTTTAATTTTCTTCCTTGCAATCCACAGTAGTTGGCCTGCATAAAAATGTCAGGAAATACAGCTGGGTCATAATGACCTACTTCATTTTTGAAGGCGGCAGTGGTGATGGGAATACACTACTTTTCTTGTGCTGTACTTTAGATGCATTTGGTAATATGCCCAAATTGTGAAGCTTGGTCTGAAATCTCCTTTTCTCCACTTCACAGAATATGCTATAAGGAATTGCTACCACTTACAATATCTAAACAGTGTTGCACTTCCTATTTTTTTTTGTTGTACCAGTGGTCTGTATATTAGAAATATTTACCTAAGCTACCATGACAGTGTTGAAGAAAAATAAGTAAATGCAGTATCTGTGTATAGCAAGCTTGTAGCTGTCCCAGCTCCAACAGAGAGGTGTTGGGCCAGGTTCCAGCTCTTACTTTGCAATGCCTGGTTTCATCACTGCTCTGCATGCTAGTGGTAGGTGGAGAGCACATAATTCTCTATATGAATCTTAGATGCTGGAATAGAGACCCTAAACTGCCAGAATGCTGTAATTTATCAAACTAAATTTGTGAGCCAGTATGTGGTTTTATGGTGCTGTCAGACTGTCCAGGTGGTATACGCTGCAGTCAGAGGTTCAGTTAGTGAATACGTGGGGCGGATGTCAAGCTAGCTAGCTGAGCATGGAGATGGGTGCAGCTGCAGTCAGACTTCACTCTGCAGATTTTAGGTGACAAACCTGTGCTGATGTTTTGCTGCTAAAAATTGAAGGCTGTTTGTACTCAGGTTCAGCTGATGGTCTACCTTATATATACTACAGTCACTTCTCTGCTAGCAGTGTTGGTAAATTCTTATGTATATAAAAAATAAAATACATCCCCATATATCCGTCCTCGATGCACTCAAGTTTACAGCACATCTATTAATTACTTTTGACTCAGTTAAACTAATTGAGCAAATATGATCAAAGCATACTATTAGTTTAGAATTAAAATGCCTGTTGTGATAGACAATCTAAAGTAATGAGACAGAAGCTGAATATGAAGTATTCTAGTTCAGAGAAAACCTACTCAGTAATGTGAGAAAGACAGGAGAATGCAATAAATGTAAGCACGTATAGTATATTTTCTCTTTCCTTGTTGCCCACTTGAAGCATACTTTCTGTGGAATTTTGTGAATTTTCACACCCATGGAGGTAAGCAAGCTTGGTATCAGTTTGTCTTGAAGACAGCACAGGATATCAAATTGATTTCACTGTTTATGTTGTGCCATCATTGCAGTACTGTTTTGCTGCCTGAGATACAGCTTCTCAGGTCATCTAAAAAAGTGTTCTACACAACCAGCAACTGACTTGAGACTGGATTTTTGTCTGGAAAACTTTCTGAATTAGTCAGTAGCTGAGCTAAATTATCCTAAATTGGCCTTTTCTTGAGACCTGTATGCTTTTCTGGAGGGCATGTGGATGGTGTCTCAACACAATTCTTCAGAAATTAAAATTTGCCCTGTAATTTCATTCTGTCATTTGATGACATGTCTGTACTGCACTTGCTTATGTAATGAACTGAAACCTAGCTGAGGCATAAAGCATTTAGTCCTCCAGCATTCTTTGTTGTGAGAGGTGGGGTAATAGTTGCAATAATCTATAGGCTAGTTTTCAAAACATTCTCTCAGTTTGGCTAAGTAGTATTAAAATGGCCCTTTCTGTAATATTTTTATTATCCTTTGGGAAAGCAAGCTTATATGAAAGGATACACCCATTCAAAATATAGAAAAAGCATAAATGACAGCATTTTAAACATTCCATGTCAGTATGCATTAGAGAAAACAATACGAAAATAAACAGCTGCATAGCATAGTCCCTGAAAATCATGCTTCTAAAAGATGGCAAATAAAAGTAAAACTCCTTCTGCCCTCTAATATGACTTTTTATTATTATTATTATTATTATTATTATTATTATTTTAAACAGAAATGTGGATTTTTTCAGTAATATCAGGGGCTGATTGCCTGGCTAGCTTGTCTCTGCTTTCATCACCACCACAATCTAAATGACAAGTATATAGCCTGAATACCTGATCCAACCTTGTTTTGTAACAATAGAAAAAAGGCTTTGTATTTGTCCAACTTCTTTCATCCAAACAAAATATTATTACAACAAAGTGTCACTGGATACTTTCCAAGTTCTAGGTTCAGTACTGTTCCTTTTGACTTAGATGAGAATACTGTCTAACTTTAGAGAAGATGAATACATAACAGTGCAGACATCATCAAGGCTTGTGTAACATGGGAAAAACAACTTTAGGAAAAATAAGCAATCATTTTTTCTTCTAAGAAAGTTCGCATACATTTTGAGGAGCCCAATGCAAAGAACTCCAACATGTTCAATATTATAAAGCTTTGTAAATTTTGTAGAGGGGAAAAATAGTTGAGGTGCCATAGCTGAAATGTCAGCCTATGTTGTCTCAAAAAATAGTGTAAGAAATATTGATCAAAGGTGATTGCAAAAAACTAGAGATGATTTTTTGGTGGAGTTCAAGTGGGGACAGTTTTGATCCTGAAGTAAGGATTTGAAGTTTAGAAATGTTCACTGAAGTAGAGACATGTAAATAAATGTGTAGAGGGTAAATTCATAATCCTCTATTGGATCAGTTAATTAGGATAATAGAATGACTGTGGAAAGATAATATATATATTTGTAAGAGTGAACTGTAACAGCTTGATGTTTTTCAGCTAGGAAAATTAAAGAATGTGGGAGAATTTCATTGGGGGGAGTATGATGGAGAGAAAAGCTGCTTAAGTTAAACTATAACGTTGTCTCAGGAACAATTGGGTATCAGCTAGCTGTGAGTAAAGTTATACTGGAGATTAGAAAGCTTTCTAAACACCAGAGGGGTGAGACAGAGGAACAGACTTCCTGTGGGAGTGAACAAGACATTCATGTTTGGAGGATTGGTCCCCCAAAACTGGGACAACTTCACATATGGGAATGCTGTCATCTGTGCTGGGAAATAGTGTGGTGAAGAATCAAGAAATAAAATAGGAGAAACTCAGAAACCTGATGAGTTTACTGATGTTTTAATAAAATATTTCTTGGACAACCCCCAAACCTAATAAAGTACTAGACTGTTTTGTTAGTGAATATTATTGTACAGAAATAAGCCTTAGAATATCTGCAAAAAGATAAAATAGTTTATTCAGGACTTTACTGGTGCTGCTGCTGGTTCTCTGCATGGCCTTTAGAAGTGGTGAATGATGAGCTGCTGAATTACGCAGAGTATTAAACAAGCACCTGGTTCAAATAGTGGTAGTCTCTTAGGCTTCAATAATATTGCACTTCTTATCTAAATGCATTTAAAAAAAAAATTGGCTTATTCTTAGTAAAACAGTAAAGATGGTCTTTGTAAACCAAAAGTCTAATTGGTTAGAAGGTATAATAAATACCTGTAGGTATTTATTTATATTTTCTGTAACGATGAGGCAGTAATGGCATGATGATTTATTGGAATATACTTTCACTCATTGTTGAGCTCTTTTCCTACAGGATAATATCTTGGCACTTTACAGGATTAATGACAATCTGTGAAATTAGGAGTAAGTGTAGTACTTGGGCTGAAGTGCCTCAGACAGAGAAACCAATGGAATTACAGTTCAGGTGAGAAAACCAAAGTTGGAGAACCATTTTTAAATATAAGTTACATTTTCATTCCTATGCTTGGCACAAGAACTTTCTTACAGAGTGTTGTTGGTAGTGGCCAAAGAAAAATATGATAGTGTGGAAATATTCCTATGTGAAGTGGGTACCTGTTTCAAACCAAAACCTAGGTTTATTCTTGAAGTGTTGAGTGATGCTGTTAAAAATGTAAGGATAGTTAAGATTAACAAAAAATAACAGGAATAATCCATGGCATTACTCTGCTAGAAAATAATCATACAGCAGATATTCTTACATGGCTATGTGGCCATTTTAAATAATTGTTTTAGATCTAAACTGCCTTCCAAAAATAACAATTTATTGTAACATACAATACTGTAGAATTGAAGCTGCCTTTGTGTTCCTATTTTGTTCTTCACTGGTTTAATACTTAATTCTGAGAGTCGTCAGTGAGTCTGTCTAATAAATATTTCCTCATGTGAAGAAATGAGAACTTAGATTTTACATTTCTATGAATGAATGTTAGGGGAAAAAAGAAACAGGCTTTTAAGTCAGAGCTAACATGCTGTTTGTCAGTTATTGCTCCACCCAACAAAAATCAAACCAAGAAATGAAGGTTATTCTTTGGTCAACAAATACATCATACTATCTCCAATGCATTTTTGCATTCCATTTTTAATTCTTCGGCAACTTCAGATTTTTAACTCTATTTCCAGGATAAACTAAGCATATAGAATTAAAAGCTTGTCACTTTCTGTAAACTGTATTAATTATACATGGAGTACATGTTTTCCGTGCTTTCAAGAGCTTTCTTCAAACATGTGGCTCTGTCAAACAAAATAAAAGGTTTAATCTTATATGTAGTAAAAAAGTAAGTAACTTGTTCATATTTCAGAAAGGAAATGCTATCATAATTTAAATAACAGTCTTGAAATATATAAACATGTTGAGAATGGAGATTCATGTCCAGGCATGCTGGATACGTATTTATTGTTCAAAAAGAAGTACATTTGTTATGTGATCTTAGCATTCCACAATTGTACTGTCTTTCATTACTAATAAAAGATTAATGTATGCAGTCCACTTGGCAGTTATGTAGTATGTCGCATTCTTAACTACTGCTTTTGAACATGGCATATATGCATGTATTATTTAGGGACTGTTTGTGCTCCCACCCAGAATAGGCAGATTGTAAATCATTTTTAGTCATCTGTGGGAATTTTGGAGATCAATGTAATTGTATCTACCATGTGCTTTTCTGTGAGACAACTGTATAATGTACAAGGCACAATTTGTTGCTGTTATTTTGCTTATTTTTAAACAAACAAATAAATAAGCAGACCCCCCACCCCACCCCAAATAACCTCTTCCCTCACCCTCCCCTCTTTCCCCAGAAAACAGAAAGAAGTTCAGATGCTTAAAAAGGATGTGAGCTAAGCCATGTAATATGGCTGAATTTCCCTGAAGGAGGAGGAAGGTGTCAGTTACGATTAATGTGAACAACGTTTATGGCCCTTGAGATGTGACCTCTCGTTACAGTAAATGTGACAGCATGCATTATTTTCAATTACGGTGAACTACGTACAGCTACATTAGTTCTGACACACCTCACTGGGAGATTGCTGCTTTGATACCTTTAACCAAAGGAAGATGGCAAAACTTTTGAGTGCCAATGTGCATGTCACTTAAGGAAAAACATTGGATTTTGACTATGATGTATTGTTGCCTCAGGTTTTACCCACTTGTGTTACATCATTTGTTCTTTCCACTGCCTTGGGCACTAGAAAATAGGAAAACTACCTTTTTAATATGCCATGTATAATAAATGCAAATGCTGAAATTTATTAAAAAACAATTGGGGGAATTATCTATTTTTTTGTTGACAGTAACCTGCACCTTTACTTGGAGCCATATAAACAGGGTTTACCAATTATCAGCATGTTCCATTTAGTATGGTATAACTTCCTTTAATGTTTATTAACACTATCAATTTAATCTGAAAAATTAAATAATACAAAATATTTATCACTTCATGCAAACAGTTGTTATAATGTCACTACATTCAAGGTTCAATTATCATGCTTCAGTTTCTACCTCTAAGCTTTCATAGAAAATAAAAGATGCCCTAGGCAGAAGTCAACCTTTCACTTTTGCTACAGAGGAGATGCCATCTATTTCACGCTTGCTAAGTATTCCATCGAAACATGAGTAAAACAATGCCTTAGGCAAATCCTAAGTTAGAAATAGCACTGAGCAAAAGAAATAGTTTTAATTAAAGCATTTTGTTCATCTTTGAGGACTTCATCTTGCTGAGTATTGAATGTCTCATCTTGCAGAGTTGAACATCTTTTCTGCAAGGATGAAGACCCTCAACTCTTTCCAGATTCAAAGGATTGGTGTTTGTTATGGAATCATACAGTAGAAAACTTGCAATGTAGAATGGCCCATTAGCAAAAGAGTATTAAATGCTATTTGCCTCTGCTAAAGTAATTTTGATTTAAGGACTTGCAGAGGAAATTCCTTTTAGCTTTTATCCTAGGTTACGGGTTTCAAACCTCAGTTTTTCCAGTATTTACACTGGCAATTGCATATTGTAGTACCGGATTGTGAGAATATATGTCAATGCGTCAAATAGCTATTTCAAAGATTAAAGGATAGTATAAATTTATTTCCATATTTTAGTGTCTTTCCAGGCCGTTAAGACAGAGAGATTTCTATCTTAGTTATTACACTTACTAAAACTTAAAACAGAATCATAACATTTTAAAAAAGCTTTCTTCAATCTTCAAATCACTCAAACAGTGGCAGTCATAACATTTTGAATTCACCTTTTCTGGCTGTAAAATGTTCTCACTTAGACACTCACATTCATTAGAGGTGATGAAGTTTCTTATTTATTTGTATGTTTATGCAACAGAAGAATTCTCCACTGTTGTAATCTGAATTTCTCCAGTGTTGTAAACAGTTTAATACTTGAGAGATAACATGAAATGTTCAAAATCAAAGGAGGACGTTGTGGCTGTAATCCTAATATCCATCCTGCATGGACAATGAGGGATAGGTTAACAGATGACACCTTAGGTTTACAATATAATGGGTTCTCTCCTTCTTCTGGAGATGATGAATGCTATTAATAATACAGTAGTTTTTCTGATTTTTTTTTTTTTTTTAACAAATGATGGTGATTCATTCTGTCCAGCCAAATAGTTTTACATCAAAATTTTAGCTACAATTTAACACAGTCCCATAAGCACTGGTACCATAATATGCCTGTTCATTGGTAATGTTTGTGTATTCTTAAAACAAGGAACCATTTCTCTTGATTTTAATACTGCTTTTTTCATGTGCTTGAGTCCTCACTTAAATGTCCTAATACTAAGTGCCCATTTTTAACTGTAATACATAGACCTGGACTTTTTGGCTGTACATACTCTCACTGTCTCATTGGCAAAATGGCAGTTGGGATGGACTGTCCAGGTGGGCCAGGCAGGCTGTGTGTCATTAGTAGAACATATATAAACACATAGGAATGTCTCATATGAATTTATGAACACATTTCCATAGAATGTATGAGATCAAATTAGCCAAGCTGCGGCTCGATTCCTAATGATAACTTTTTCACTTTCACAAGTATGGAAGTAGAAGAAAGTTGGAAAAATACAGGACTGACTCCGCATAAACATCTTGAGCAAAGGAGTGTTGTTGAAATTCTGTGCGTACAACTGAAGAATGTATTCTATGTCTCTGTGATTTGTATCTAATAAAAGTAATCATTTTTCTTGTCTACTTGAAAATAGTTTTGATAAACCTGATTACAATTCCTGAGGTGTAAAAGGTCTATATTTTTTCCAAAAGGAAAATACTCGTTCCATATAATTACTTGTGAGAACACAACTTGTAAATATGCTTTAGGGGCTATTTCACTGAGTAGCTGCGAGAAAGTTACAGGGACTGTGTTATTTTACATCACCCGGAGAGCTGTTTTATGGATGGGGAAAAAGCAGGTGTTGGTATACTCAAACTGCCTTATAGAGATAGTGGAAGTGAACTTGAAACTGTGACAAAGTACTTACAAATATATTGTTCCAGACAGGGTGTTCTCTGGAAATCAAGACTGATCTCTGAAATAAGTGAAAAAAGCTTAGATGCAGTTCAGATAAGAATAATAAAAACAAGACAATCTTCCTGATAAATATTGCTCTGTGTGGAGAAGTGGAAAATGGAATAAGAAACTCAACCTAAATTAATCTCCTGGGCTACTAAATGGTGTTGGAATGTAAGGAAGAAAATTACTTTGTGTTATAACTGAAATTGCAAGGATACACTTAGAAGTGTGTGAGATTTTTTGAGCACTGCTTACTGCCTTTAATATTAAGGCTAGCTAGGTGATTAAAAAAACAAACAAGCCTAGTCACTTGCAGAATCTGGAGCTGTAATTGCAGCAGCTACTGGAGGAGTACTAACTAATGTTAGTAACATTTGACAAGAGAGAATAAAAAATGATTCATCTGTAGAGAAGAAAGAATTTTGGCTTCAGGGCAGGCAATTTCATATCTTTCTTTCTATCAGAAGTTGCAGACTTTATAGCTAAGGTTTGATCTGTAGATCACAGGAACTGATATAGTTATTTTAGGCCAAGTCTAATACATTGTCTTTGAGTAGTTTTTAAAGAATTTTTGGGGGGAGGGAATACTATGTAAGAAATCTTTTTTATTTGAATTAAAAGGTATAAGGGATGAAGGACAAACAAATGTTTTTTTTTGTTTTTGTTTTTGTTTTTGTTTTTGTTTTGTTTTCTTTCAACTTTATTCTGTTTCTTTCAATTTAGTTTTTAATTTTGTAAGCATTTCTAGTGTTTCAGCTACGACTATAGGTAGTATTCCAGATGTTTATTTCTTTCTAAGCTAGTACACTTATCATTACTTCTGCTGACCACTTTACTAGTGTGGCATATAGGTTAAAATAAAGAAAATAGTAAGTCTTCAACATGGTGCCATTACTAGAAACTAGCTAAATAAGATCTTCGTTTTTAATATTAATTTTCAGAAGAGTCTACCAGTATCTGAGCACAGATGAAATGAAGACATATATGTCACTGATCTCGTATGTGGACAGAGTACAAATTTGGTGTTTTAACTGTGCTATTTTTTTTCTCTCTTGGAGCTCCTCAGTGTGTACAGAGAACCATTCCACCTCTTAATTCTTTTCCTTGTGGTCCACATTTGCAAGGAAAGTACAGGCTAATATCTTTTATTTTAGGGAGCAAAGGGTTTCCACTGAAGACTATTATGGCAAAGGAGTACAGTTCTCCTTGAAGTGTTTGCTCCAGAAATCAGCATTTTCATGATTATGGAACAACCAGAACAATCTGACCCTCACTAGTCTGATGAATAAAGAAAATGCACTTCTCATGTTCATTGAACTTTCTGTTCCAGTTGAAAGAAATACAGAGGTCTTTCCTTTCATTGTTATCCAAATACTTAATTACTGGCCACACAAAATCGGAATCACCCCGCATTGTCTTCCTGCAGGAAAATCCCAGTTTCTTCAATCAATTTAGATTTTGCATATCTGGAATTTACTACAAGATATTAACTCATCAATATCTTTTCAGGAGAAAAGACTGGATTTTTTTGATGGCTGAGGAGTGAAATTTTTATTAGACGCTTCAGCCATTTGGTTCAGAAACAATCGTAGGTGAGGATAAGTAGTAGAATTTGTTCAGCAAACTGAGGTAATCAAGGATAACGTTGTGCTTTTGCATTTTCATGGGTATTGCAGACCATTCGACTGTCAGTTCAGATAAACTCTTTTTCTGTTCTTCACATCTTTGTTTTGAATAGTGTCTACAAGAAGTATTCTATGCTGCCCTCTCCTTTAGTTGAAAGTGTATTTCATTAACATCGTTGTTGTTGACATTTTTGTAGTTTATGATTTCTAATGCTCTGGCAGGCTGTCTGCTCATAAGTAATGCAGTCTTCCCAGAATTACTCTGAGAGTTATTTTTGATAGTGCAGTACTGCATATTACCTACTAACAAATACGATGTAAATTAATGTATATCTAACTATATAAGAAATTCTTCCTAGAAAAAAAATCCAAAGAGGTTCTAGAACATGTAAAACGTAGCATGTCATTATCAGAAAGCCATTAGATTGTTTCACAATTGAACGTTTTCTGCCTACCATTCTCCACAGTATACAAGCATCATATCCACAATATGCATTGCATTCGGTACTGTCCGTGTGAAATTATAATGTTGGTCTGATGTTGGGAAACATTAAACAAGAAACAAAGAACTAAATAGACATTTCTTTGATCAAACTTATTAATGTTATTATCCCAGTCTAGAGGATTTACATCCTCTAGTATTCTAAACCACTTACTGATTTTTTAAAATACTTCACTTCTGTAGCCTGTCCTGCTGTATTTCTCTGCTCTCTTTTGAGAAAAAATGAAATAAATACAATGAATCTTGTAGACTGTTATGTTTGAAGATGCTTGCTGAGGAGAGGAAAAGAAAGTGAAAAGGACAAAGGAATAGGTGGTAGACTGAACTGCCTTATTTTGAAATATTTTTGAGTGTATTTTAGATAGAATATTTGAAATTAAAGCCATTTTCATTCATTGTTCATAAAAAAAGTAAATCCTACTTCTAACTTATGAAAAGACTTAAAGACTTAAATTATTTCCTTGTTTAGTTTTCCAAATAAAATAAATGAAGGTAATAACAGTAAGTCATATCCTTCTTAATGTGCACATAGGGAGCACTGCTTCCCCCCCCCCCCCAAAAAAAAAAAAAAAAAAAAGCAGGGAGGGGAAAAGAGCAGAAGAGAGAATATATAAGCAGGGTAGATTGAAGACAATGACAAGTATGTCATCTTTGTTGGTAGTCATTAATATATTTCTATGTTGTACACGAATGAAATATTGCTGAAAAGCATTTTTTTTTAACCCTCCTTGCCCCCCCCCCCCTTTTTTTATTTCACTTTGAACATTCTGGGAAGTCTGTTTTAAAGAAATACTAGTTAAACATAAAATGTGGGCTTGTTACTAGTCTCTGAACATTTGAAAGTTTTCTATGTTCTAAAGTAAGTTTATAAAGTGCTGGATTTGTTACTGTCAGTGCACCTGTTTGTTTTCTGCTTATTGGTTTCTGTACGGTCAGAGGTGAATTTACAGGGATTAGAACGTTCTCTTTAAAAATTATCTGAGAATCTATGTTCCCTCCTTGCCCACAGTGTCTAGCCAAAATCTGCTCCCTTATAAACAAAATTGCTGGAGAGTACCAAAATATATTTAAGATTACTTTAATGCTGTTTTCTAACTAGATACATGTTTAATTCATCTCTCGACACTGACACTAGCCAACTGCTTAAGGTAAAAATATGTGACAGTATACACAAGCATTGTTTCCTACTTCCTTACTTTGCTTTTGCTGAGTTTATTTTCCTGAATATCATCAGTTAAATAAGAGGGCAGCAGAAATACACCCAAGTAATTTGGGTTCTATTTGAGTTATATTCTTTATTGCTTGCTTGGTTTCTGTTGTGCAATTCAGATCCTTTGGCAAGCTGAGCTTAATCTTCAGTAGGAGTTAGTATGGATTTAGGGTTGAAATTTGCACACCGCTACCTATTGGCATTTCTACAACTTGCTAAGTGATGTACTGTGCTCACAACTCAAATTTTCCTTTTTTTTTTTTTTTTTTTTTTTTTGATAATTTTTCAGGAGATGGTAAAAGAAATGGGTCAGTTACATATTTAGTCACTCATGAGTACTTTTCCAAAATCATGCTGTTTACCTTGTTCCTTCAGAACAATATGAATCAGAAAAAGCCTGTGCTGTACAAGGGAATGTAGGAGAGTAGGAATAGTGTGTGTAATAACATACACATAGAAAATGCAAAAATTTTGTACAGCATGTACAAAAATAGAATGGGTCTACATAGAGGCTTGTTTCCAGCATGAAAACTTGTCATCTGGATGTACCATTTTTCTGTCTGTACAAATCATTCTTTATAGAACTGAGGTGTGTAACTATATCTCCATAACTGTGTTATTTACAAGGTAAAATGGAAAAACAAAACAAAACAAAAAAAAAAAAACACAAAACAAACATGATTAAACGTATGAGAAGCAATCACATTAAAAAGGCGAAATGCGGGTTTACAGAGCATTCAGGAGAAGTGACTGCAGGAAATAAAAAAAGTAATCAGTGTTAAATATGATCTGCTTAGTCATCTATCTGTGGCTGCCAGCATCTGGCACATGAAAGTATGGGCATTAGTGCAACCTAAAACTGTTTTTGAAAATTGAGATACTGTTTTGGTAACTTCAGTTATTCAAATTTTACTTCAAATTAAATTGGTCAAAAGGCAGAATTTAATTGCACTTGAATTTAATTACATTTCAGCATATGGCTTACAAATCCATTTTGCTCATCGGCCATGCCCAGTATTTCAGAGCTGCCCCATTGCGCATTCTTTCGTTGCAAGTGTACATACCTGCTTGAGGTCTAGGGAGTGGAACTGTTAATTGTGGCTGTACCAAATGATTGTGAATTCACAGTTCAAATGAGATGAAAACATTTTGTATCCTCTTTGGAAACAGTGAGAATTCTGTGAGTGAGATTTGTCATTCAGCAGTGCTATTAAGAACATGACATCCCTTCAGTTTCATATAAACTGGTTTAAAAATGCTCACAGTGTGTAGCAATTACTTAGTGTCAGCAGTACCTCCTGAATATAGAATGCGTGTTTGGTAATGACTCTTGAATACCAACATTGCTATTGGATGTACCAGTAGTAAGAGCCAAAACGTGGATCTCTGGCAGTATGGTTGTGTCCTATGAAGAGCTACAGAAGGCTGAAGATATTTCTTAGCTTCATGCTACATTCCTGCCCAGAGTTGCCCTGGATTTTACCGCTGAGCCAAAGCATTCATTTCTTTTTTATTCTTCAAGACTTTCACAACTGTGGCAGAAGCTATTTTTTTTTCTACTTGTAGTAGAATTTTTTGTAAATTAAAGAATGTGTTTACACTCAGACTTCTGGATAGATTCTCCCCAGATAGACTTCTGAATGCATAAAGGCACATTACAAGTTAACATCTCAAAGTGGATTAGCCACCTCAGTACTTTTCCCGCTACTGCCTTTTGAATTTTGGAAAAAAAAGTCTCAGATTTTTGTCCACGCATTTGCAAAAATGTTTTTTCTTTAGTATGTATTTCTAGATGGAATGTCTTTTTAATAGAGTTGTTCAGTAGTTACTATGTAAGGAGGACAGCTACTACTCAATTAAAAACATACAGAAAATTTAGCTATGGAAAGTGGAGCATTTAACTGACTCCTTGTGGTATATTGGCTACACAAGCTCTGCACTTCTTTTCCAGCAAACATCCTAGTCCTCAGGAATCTGAAATCCATTTAAACCTTTATTCTATGAGATGTGGGGATGAGGGTGCCTAGGAACAATTAAACATGAGGAACCATTGCTGGTCAAACATAAACATAAAATGATTTCTGTATCTGGTTTTCTGCATGGCTGATCTGCAGAAGGGTGATCAGTTCAATTACTTCCCTTAAATGGAGTCACTTCATCTGGTAAGCGGTTTTTATTCTGATACATGCATTTTACTTTCGATGCAAAAATACATTTCCACAGTTAAGAATTAATCCAAATCTTTGATGCCCAGGGAGTAGGAATTAATAAGAGAAGACTCTTAATTATATAACATAATATATTAAGGTTTTGCAAACCAAGGACTTTTTATTTTGAAGCAATTTTCTTGTGAGACATCTTAAGTTATATGCTAAGTTTCAGTGTGTCATGTTCAAATATGTAGCAGTAGCTTTGCCTATTTTGTTCAGAGATTTTGAAAATATGAGGATAATAAATGATGACTAATGTATGCCATCTGGCAAGGGTGGAAAAAAAAAGATTTCTTCCTGAGCAACAGGGTTTCTGCTAAGCTGATTTACTTAAAAAAAGAATGCAAACATTTCTTTGCTGAGAAAATGTTCTAATGACTTCACTGAAACTTGGTGGATGAAGGTAGCCTTTTTTGGTACTAAATTATTGATATCAAAGTGGAGGGTGATGGTCTGTTGCATTATGAGAATGGCCATGTATCTAACCAGTTCTGTTGTTGCACCACATATTCATAAAGAGATTTCTGAGACTCCAGGGGTTTGAGCAACATTAACAGAAGTGTTAGACAGCCTGGCAGGAGTTGGCCCCTGGAGAAGATAGAGGACCTAGCTCTGCTTGGAATCAAGTCAGTGAACAAACTGCTATTAATCTGTACTGCAATATGATTAAATCTGTAGTAACACATATTTTTGTGATCCCTAACATCTTTAGATTTACAGCTATCAGTTTTTAACCTAATACTTTTGTGATGCAATCTAGAACTAAGTGCCGTAATAGATGTCAGTAATTGTATACAATTTCTAATTGAATCTGTAGAAGCAAAATGGTCTTTTCAGTTGCTTTTTAATACAGATATTTTTCAGGGACTCAGTCATACAGATATCCTTATTTTTAGTTCAGTTTTCTTATTTCTTAGTGTTTCTACTTCCATTTTTAATGGAATAAATTATTTGCTTAGATCTCAGCTAATATGAACAAAATAAAAATGTGCAGGGATGGTTTTCTCCACCATAGAGAAAAATAAGAGATGTGTTCCTCATAATCCATTAGAACTGCAGTCTTCCATCTGTATTCTTAAATTATCACTTACTGCTTTAGCTTTACATAGAAAACCTGCCTCTGCAGCCCTTGCAGTAATACTGAAAATGGGATGATTGCACTTTGAGTACTCTTGAGTAATGCTTGCTTAAGCTCTGGATGCACTAGGTGGTGTATGCCATGTAGATGTACCTAGGTTGCAGAGGTAAAGATGGATGATGTCCCTAGTGACTGGGAGGAGCTGACAGAAGTGTGAAGAGGGACTGCCAGTACCTTGCTGAGGGTGAGCAGGTTGTCAGCTTTACAGTTTGTGTAAGAACATCTGTTGGCTGCCCACTTACTGAAAAACAGTCTGTAAAGAAAGCACAGCCCGTATACTTTGGATACTGGTGTTAACCAGTGGGCCAAATCACTCCTCTGGACCCCATGGAAGACACAATGTGAATTTAAAAAAAAGTGTGAGAGCATGAAGGCAGGGAAGAAAATGAAAAGACAAAAGGAAGAAAGAAAAAAAGGAAGAGAGGAAAGAAAAAGGAGGAAACTAAGAAACAGCATTGAGAATAATTTACCTCTTTAGTTGTCGATGTATGCAAATATTTTCCATTTTAACAGGGTTTTCAAGAAATCGGGTCTTAGAATGCCCATTGGCTATTCTGTTAAAAAAGCATCCTTCATTTGTGCCATTGGCTCAGTTAATAGCATCATCCCCAATTCTATCTTGTATCCATTATGAATATACATATCTCAGGACAAACTCTGGAACCAGGGCACACATTTCCATTTTTCCACAGAAAAGAAGAAAAACTGTTGTACAATGCTCAACACTGTGTAGACTGCAGGGGCATATATTGAATGTGTAGTGGATGTAGGTAGTTTTACTTGTCCTGATTCTGTCTGTACTTTTCCCTGTGCTCATGTGAGAATTATTTGAAATGTATCAAAATAACAGGAATATTAACTGGAAGAAACTTCTGGAGGTTATCTAGACCTTCAGCTCCTAGCAGAACTGTTGCCAGCACTAGATCAGATCAGCTGTGCCTTTGTCTAGCTGCATCTTCAAAATCTCAACTGCTTTGAGGCCACCTGTTCCAGTGACACGTTGCCCTGTTGGCAGAGAAGTTTTTCTTATCTCCATGGAGCTTGTGGCTGTTTCCCCTAATTTTACTGTCTGCTGTTACGTAGCATTTGGTTTCTTCATCTTTGTAACTCCCTGGCAGATAATTATAGTCCACTGTTCTTCTATATAGTCGATGTCCTTCTCTTAACCTCCTTTTTGAGGGAGAGGAGATCTTTTCTTTGCTGGAGTTGGCACTTTCTCAACATAGCTTTTGAACTAAGAGGCCCCAAACTGCAGTAGCTGTGCAGCCTCACAGCACAGTGTAGAGTTGAGATAATTTTCCACAATCTGCTGACCATGCTCTTCCCAATGCAGCCCGGTGTGCAATTTGTCTTACAAAGAGCACATACTTAACTTGGTGTCCGCTGTGACTTTTGGGTCCTTTCTCACCCTGTGTTGAAGAATGCACTTATTCTACCCAAGGTACAGAACTTTAGACTTCTTCTTTCTGAAATTCATGAGGTTTCTGTTGGTCCAGCTGTCAAGGTTTCATATGGCCTCTCTGCTTTGGCACACACTGACTTCTCAGTTTTATTCATGCACTGCAATTCAGAATGCTCTGAGTGCAGAACTCAAGCTGCTGTTCAGATGTGGACATCCTGCAGTCTTGATCTGCACTAAATTTGTGTTAGGTAGAGCTACCCTGTGAACTTAGGGAGCAAGGTGCCAGTATGTGTTTCTTTCTTTCATTCTTTCTTTTTCTCTTTAGGACTCTTTATCCTTTTTCTAAAACTTCTGAGAATTCTATCTACCCTGCATGAGATTAATAATACCATTATCTGAACTAGTAAAAACAAAATGACTAATAATGAAAAATTATCATAATGCCTTGCAAAAGCAAATTTACATCTTTTTTCCACCTTAGTCTTTTAAGAACTAGATAAGCACATAGTAGATAAGAATTTACTTACCTGGCAGGGGAGACACCATGATCAGGCAGGTGGTTTTCCCAGGGCGAGGCTCATCCCCTGCACTCCGGGTGTGCTGACCCCTGCGATTTCCCCAAATGCGGGAAACTCGACTGCATAATTTGTTGTAGTGGGGGACTGCGTTCGCGCTTTTTTTTTTTTTTTTTGCACTTCCACATAGCCTTTACTTGTTGTGTTTAGTTATTCCCTTTCCCCCTTCCTCTTCCCCTTTCCCTTTTTTTCCCTTTAGTTGAATTGTTTAATTAATAATAATATTTCCTAAATTATATTTATTTATTTATTTATTTATTTATTTATTTATTTATTTATTTATTTATTTATTT
>NC_048904.1:1672541-1777253 GCF_011077185.1 Oxyura jamaicensis | reverse complement strand
TTTATTTATTTATTTATTTATTTATTTATTTATTTATTTATTTATTTCCCTCTTTAATTAAATCATCCTTATCTCAACCCATGAGTTGTTCTTTCCTTTACTTCTTCCCCTCCTCATCTGAGGAGGGGGAGTGAGAGAGCGGTTGTGGTGTTCAACTGCCTAGCACGGTAAAACCACCACATTTACTCATGAAAATAACTACCAAAAGTAAAATGGATGAATAAAAGCATGTGGGGGGCTTTCTTCTATCATTAAACTAACGGAACTCTGCGGGAGAATATGCATGGTAAAAATGTAATTGATTTTCATCTCACCATATTTTTCTGATATCATTTTACAGAGATTGAAGCTTAGTTTCAGGGAAATAAATTTTCAGATAGAAATGGCATAAACTGTACAAACCCATTCCTATGATTCCCACCTAAAACAAGCAGTCCCTTTGTTCTGTTAAAGAGGGAGTTTGCAGGATCAACTCATTGGTTGGGAAATAATTGTTAAATGAAAGTTTTCAAGACAAAAAAACAACAACAACAACAAAAACCAAACAAACTGAAATGGGTAGTTGTCCAATTCACATTGTTGAAGAGAATGAAAGAGAAGAGAGAAGTAGCTTTTCTACCGTCTGGTAACGGATCTTGTGGAGGAGTCACAAGAGATTTGTCTGTGGCTGGTTAATTACCCATCCAGACCTCTGGCTTGCTTTGGAGTAGCTGTACTAATGCCTGTTTCCTTTAGGATTAGTGCCAACTGATACTGGTCTTCAGTGGGCCAGAATCCAGTGATCATCTTGGTCACACGCCGTAGCTGTTTTTCTTCCATATTCCAGCATACCTCAAAAGAAAATAGGATAAGAAGGAGGAGTAGGATCCTGTTTTGTTGATTCTAGAACAGATAGAATTTAAAAAGTGGTACGATGATAATAACATTCAGAAATCATCTTTGGGGTCAACAGGCTAGAGGAAGACCTGAAAAATTGGAAAATAGGTGATGGATATGCCAAAAATTCCACATGCCATATTTATCCATAATAAAAGTGGTTCTTACTGGTGCTAAAAAGTGATTTCCTTTTGTCTTGGCTGCTCTAAAATGCTTGTTTTCATAGTATTATCATTTTCCATCTTGCTTGGAAGGTACACCTTCACAGTAATTGCACTGAAATTGCAATAGCATTTTTCTCCCTGATCTGTTAACCTGAAGTTGTAGCTAGTGATGGTAAGACTTATTGCCATTGGGTTTGAAAAATGAGCTTGCCTTGTATCACATATAGCTTGAACAGAATGTTTGCAGTGCTGGTTGAGAACTAGGAAACAGTCCTGCTTCCACAGAAGGGAAATAAAATGTGCAGGAAGATGAGTGCTAAGTGGATAGGATAGAGTGGTTAGATGTGAACTGTAATTCAAATGAACTGCTAGGGTATGTGACTATTAAGCAAGTTTCACTGGGACTAGGACTGGTTCCTAGCCCAAATAGCTGTAGAGCATAAAAAACATTCCAGGAAAGGGAGCAGTGAAGGGCAAAGATGGTTTTTAGGGTGGAATCTGGTACATTCATGAGCAGTATTAAATTACGTATTTCCTTATAATAACAACAGACTGGTTGTGATGGCCCAGAAGTGTTGGTCCAGTCCTGCATTCCTTTCATGGTAAGAAGCTGGTGAAATTTGCATATATATGAAGCTTCCTCACTTTTGTTTCGGGTTGGTTTTTACTACTGTGACTACTGATATGTATTTTGCCCATAGCAAATGCCAACCTAATATTTTTGTCTTCCTTATGTTGTCTTACATTATTTATCTTTCTATACCCGAGTTACAGACTCGTGTGCAGGGAAACAGAAATAGCTGTTATTGTGGAATGTATACATGGTAGGACTTGGTTGAATTTCTGCATTTTTGCAGTATGGTTCTCAGAAATGCTGATAATTAACATTATTGTAACCCTTATGGTGCCTTCTAGCTAAAAAATTGTGATGGCTCTTGGTGCACAAAACATTCATGCTTCTGTGAGGCCACCTCACTCTTATCCTGTAATTGCTCCAGTTTATCAGTGATAAATTAATAGGTAAGTGGAAGGGACGATTTTGAAATATGAATTAGGAAAAATAACTGGTGAAGGGTATCCATTAGTATCACTGGGCTAGAAGAACTCATGCAAAGCAACATAGCTGAGGAGAAACTGCTTTGGGTGAAGATCTATGTTTATAAGCAATGTTTGGAGGGAAAATGCAGACGTATGGGATTGAGATAAGTAAGATCTTTGCTTCACATTAGGGAAATCCTCACCTCTCATAGTGATTCCAGTTTGCCACTTGCTAGAGGTGGATGGGATTATGTGATTTATGGATAAGTTTCTACCATTTATTAATTCACTAATGTCAGATTTATAAAAGGATATGCCGTGTCCTATACATAACCAACAAATGCCCTTTTCATGAGGAAAAGAAATCTGGCCCCTCAAGTTCAGACTTTGCGCATGAGTTTATAAAAATCTTCCTTTTAAATTGTGAATAGACCATGTTTGGTCTTTATTTGGTTGTGTGTGAAAGTGTCAGGATGTATATCAAATAGTAAATACATAGTTTTGTGTGTAATGTCTTTGCTGCATAGATGTTTGTAGTCCTTACTAAGCAATTATGGTCCATGTAATTAATGCTGTGTGTGGTAATAGTGAGCAACAGCCATGAGTGCTTGAACAAATTAAAATAATAAAAAAAGAATCATTCTGTCTTGTATTCTTAGCTCTAATATATGAATAACGACAGGTAACAAAACAAAGATTATACAAAGCAATGAAGTGATGAAGGTAAAAAGAAAACAAAGTGTTAATTGACCTGTTTTGATAGCAGTGATTTTTACAGTTTATCCAAATCAAATATGCTATTACTCTAGAAAGAAAAAGCCACAAAAAATATTACCCATCTAGCTCTGAAAAGAGATTCAACATATATGTTGGTTTAAAATGTGATCTTTGGTAAAAATGAAGATGCTAATAATATTGTAAAAAAGTATTGAAGCAAATGTGAAGTTGGAATGTCAATGATACAAGGTGGTGATACACTAAATGAAAATTTCTTCAACCATATTTGGATGATTTAAAGCAATAGTAGTGATGTGGAAGGAAGAATAAGTCAATATAAACTTCCATGTAAAAATGAAAAAGATATAAGACAGTAGAATTAAATTAAGACCCTGCTAGATAGATTACAATAACTTTTTGAAGTTCCATAGAACATAATGACACTGTCTCAAACTCCCTTATTAGGCAGAACTCTGTTCTTATTAAATAAAGACTGATATAAAGAATAGTGAAAAAGTATACTTCTGCATACCTTTTAAGGATGTTTCCAGGACCCTATTCTACAGCATTTTTTGATTTTAATGAATATAAAGAATATTATCGATCTGGGTGGGACTATTTACTTAAGCAAAGGCCCAGAGTGCTTCCATGTTTGCAGAACTGGAGTCTCTTTCTCTTGTGGAATCTGAAAATAGGAAATATCTCATGCAATTATATGATTATAGCCTTGTCAGTGCAGCTATCATTAAATGTTGTGCAATTAAAACCCATAAATAAACTGCCATGAAGTACTATGTCTCCATAGTCCTGATCAATACAATTTACCTTCTTACTGTGAATTGTAACTAGTAAAAGAGTTGCTAAATTACATTGTCTTTCATTGTACTTTGTCTTTTACAGGAAAAAGTAGAATATGCCTTCCTGATAATTTTTACAGTTGAAACATTTTTGAAGATTATAGCATATGGATTATTATTACACCCCAATGCGTATGTTAGAAATGGATGGAATTTATTGGATTTTGTAATAGTAGTAGTAGGGTAAGTAACTTATATTTCATCATTAAAAGGTTTTAAAATCTTCTTTACAGTAAATTATATATAGGTTTGTTTGGCTGTGTATAAGGGCCTGAGCCTGACATTTATTCTTTCATAGTAAAAACATCAACTGATGTTTTTACTATAAACTGATGTTTTTACATCAACTGATAGGAGTGAAGAATTCAAAACAAAATTGTTAAAGTTTTCAGTGCTGTATTTGGCTGTAGGCTGTATTGCACCATCACCTTTATAGTAAACATTCCCATGGGATTCTGAGTTCTGCCAAACAGTTTGACCAGATGTGTTTACCTTAGTTGTCCTGCAGAATCTTTTCCATCTGATTTTTCCTAGGTAAACTCCTGGTGTCTTTCAGTATGATAGAGGTTTATTCATTTAGGTCCATGCACAGTTAAGTCATTTATTCATTTATACCTACACTGAGGTTACATGGAGTTCATTTATTCACCAAAGACCTCTGGGAGAACCCCTGTGTTCTGAAGTGAAGAATAGTGGTGAGGGGAGTCGTACTAACTGAGTGCTTCATTGACCTTCCTGGAATACGAGGAAAATTGGACACTTCAGTATTTTGGTGTGCTGGACATTAGGCCCCAGATGTATATGAGACTTGCCTGGGGGAGAATATGCATTAATTTTTTTTTTTATTATTATTATTATTATTTTTACCCAGTGCCTCTTGTTGTATCGAGAAACTCTGAAGAGTTTGTTCCACTCCACTGATAAGATGCTGCTCGGGCCTTGTTCAGGTTACAGAAAAGTGGAGAGTGGAATGTCCCACATTCACATTATGCACCAGCTTAGGATATAGGAAACACTGGGGGTGTTTTGTGTCAACAGTTGTGCTAGTTCATTAGAAGATCCTAAGAAGATCCTACCTTCAGCTATCTAGGGAATTAATCTTGAGGCATATATTGTAATTATCTAAATATGGCAGGATAATATTGAAAATGGGATTTTCCAGTATTGTAGGTTTACTAAAAATGTTTACTGAAATGGAGAGCATTATTTTGTAGGTTGGGGCTGGCTAGCAAAGATGACCTTGGCATGCAATATGCCATTCTAACTTCATTTTAAGTTCAGACTGCATCAAGGCTTGCCTGTAATTGAAAAGACCCAGGAGTTCAAGAGTATACTGTTCTAATTCAGCCATTGCATTAAGGAAATAGATGCTAAGTAAAGAAATATGTGGTAAAACACTATTAAATTTGGGGAACTATTATGAATGTGTGAATGCCCAATTTATAATTATTTGTTTCTGAGATAGTAAAAAAAAAAAAAAAAAAAAGTGCTGAGAAGATAGTATTTGGGCCAGTTGCTTGGCATTAAGGCAGTTTTAGTTAAGGACTAAAATTTGTATATAAATAGATTCTTCATTAGGCTAGGTCATTCTCAACAGATTGGCCTCTGTGCCTGAAGGGGAAGCTTGGTGGGCAGGTGCGGAGACTATCACAGACAAAAACTCAATTCTCTTGCCAGGCGTCACTTGAATAGACCTCTTCTCTTTTGTCAAGTGACCATGGAGCTACAGTAACCCTGGAGCAGTCTAATTAACATGACCTCTATCTTTGGCTCTGTCCTAAATACATGATAACTGAAAAATTTTCCATTAACTCATAAAATGTTCAGTGTTGAAAGCTAAATCTAGTTAGGTCAAATACACTGAATCCAGGGAAAATAAAATAAGCAAAGAGGACTACATCTTATCAAATACCTAAAATATCCCACTAAGATTTAAATTATAGCTCAAAACCCAAAAGTTTTGAAGTATAAATTACTACGTACACTGCCATCAGTCTACCTGGAAGACAAGATGGACCCTTCATAACATGTCAGGCACTGACAAAACTGTTTTAAAATAATTAGTTAAAAACCAAACAGAGAAAACAAAACAAACAAACAAACAAAAGCAAACATAAATAAGCAAACAAACATGAGTCCATTTATCTAACAGATACTTAAAATAAAAGCCTAGTGAGAAGTTGATATTCATATATAACCCAAGATGGATATGGTATCACTTCTGGATGTGATTCTATTTGACTAGTTTCAACATGCAATTTCATTAGGTATTTTAATAGCTTTGGAAGAGTTGCTGTTATGTCCATATTCAACATATAAAATGAAATATGCTTCGTGTGCTTTTTCAGCAGAAACTGAAGCAGTCCAAATGGATTAACAGTACCAAAAGAAACCTCTACTGACAAAGGGAAAGCATGCATACAGGCTTTTTCTCCAGCATCAAATTTGGCATCTAAACTTTGATAAACTATACAGGAGAATAACAGTCATTTTTAAGAGTAATAAAGGAGCTTGTTCCATTTCTACCTTAATGGCTTTAGACAATGGATATAAAATGATGGAGCAGTAGATATAGCTGTGAATGTCATGATTTCTCCTGTCTTTGTCATTCTTTTAAACCAATCAGAGTATGAATGACTTTCTGAGCAGTCTACTACTTGCCTGCATTCTTTGTGGCATAATCTCAATGGATTTAAGTGAAAGAATAAGGGCCTAGTAGAAAGCTTTCATAGTGCTTTCATTGTCCCTGTACCCCTTAAATCTTCTGAAAGGACTGACAAGCTGAAAGCAGCTTCTCTTAATTTGGGATTTGATTCAGAAGTCTGTTGAACCAGGTCACCTTTGGAGCATGAACAGTCACTCTGCAGTCATTGAGATGGCTCATTTTCTTAGAAGGGTTCTGTTAAATTATGGGGCTGAAGTAGGACCTGAAATATTAAATGTCTGGATTTCTCTAGGTGTTACAACAGATAGGTTGCTGGAATGGTGTTCACTCTAAGAGTTGTATGATGCTCTTTTTATGGGTTTCATTCAGGAAGAGAATAAGCAGAGTAGAGGTGGGAATGAACCTATACAGGCCAGTTGCTTACTGGAAGAGGAGAAAGTCATCGATATTCTACTTTGGTGTTGTGGTTTGACCTGGCAGGCAGCTAACCACCCCACAGCTGTTCACTCACCCTCTTCCCCCCAGTAGAATGGGGGAGAGATTTGAGGGGAAAAAAAAGTAAAAATCTTGTGGGTTGAGATAAAGAAAGCTTCACAGGACAGAAAAGAAAGAGAAATAATAATAATAATAGTAATAATTTGTACAAAGCAAGTGATGCACAATGCAATTGGTCACCACCTGCTGACTGATGCCCATCCTGTCCCTGAGAAGTGATTCTCTCCCCTCCCCCCCACCCCCCAGTTGAATAATTCTCATCCAAAACTGAGCACCATACCAGCTACTGTGAGGAAAATTAACTCTATCCTAGCTGAAACCATGGCATTTGGTCAAGTTATTAAATATTACATGATTTCTAGCAACTATCCAGCATAACAACATTGTGAACTTTTGTTGATAAGTGCAATTTTGCAAGTACTGGACTCTCTGCAAAGTATTGTTATGGCTTTCCTGGTCCATCCTTGCCATCTAGAAAACTACGCATCTGAAATGCAGGTCCAAACTAAAATAAGCCTAAGATTACTTTGCACTGCAAACAGTTGTATTGGTTTGAAGTTTTTGCTGGAATTGGGAAGGAAAAATAAAACTCTTGTCTCCCAAACTGTTCTAATGAATGATTAGCTCATTTCTGCTGTGGAGAAATACAATATAATAAATGAATCATCTGGGAATATTTTTATACTCAAAGATATTATGAGTAAGAAACAAATATTTTTGGTGTTTTTAAATGTTAGACTCATTTTAAATATTTTTTGTAATTGTTTTTTAATATATGCAGCTTTTGCTGACTGTATTTAGAATATTGAACTGCAGTGTCACTTGGAATTCATATATTTCACCAAAATTAAAACAGATGGTTTCTTGTGGTTATCTGTTTCATCTTCTAAAGAGAAGACTACTTTTCCAAACCTTACAGCTATAAAATGTTATAACAAAGAGAAATGGCAAAGTAGCTTCATTTATTTTAAAATAGCAGAGGGTGTATACAAGCAGATTGCCAATTTACTGGAGACTGTCGTCATTATCTCAAGGGATTAGAAACTTTTGCACTTCATAACTCTTCCTGTCATGATTTAATGCATAAATATACCTCTCATTTTGACAGTTGAATGTCTTTTCAGAATTATCTGTAGTTCAAGTAATTTCCTAATACCTTTGATTGCATGGTAAATGGATGGTGACTTTTCATCTCATTTTCTAGATTATTTAGTGTAATATTGGAACAATTAACCAAAGAAACAGAAGGTGGCAGCCACTCAGGTGGCAAACCTGGTGGTTTTGATGTCAAAGCCCTAAGAGCCTTTCGTGTATTGCGACCTCTCCGGCTTGTATCAGGAGTGCCCAGTAAGCACTTTTCTGTTTAATTCCATTGGAATGAGTGTTGTAACTGATCTGATTATTTAACTTTCAAGTTCCAGACACTAATGTAAATGAGATAATATTAAGTTGATTTTTGTTGTCTGGATATATATATAAAGTGAGATTCAAGATGAATGATACATTGTTTCAGTTTGAACAAAGGATTGTGAATTCTTTCAGTGTGTGATCTTAGTTCAATAAGCAGACAGGGAATACACTTCCCTTTTAGAAGCTTTATATAAAATTGAATTACATGTTTAAATGCAAATACACTAGGAAATATATATATATATATATATATTATTCCAAAATCCTACACATCTGAAAATGTAGGTGGTCCTAAAATAGTTTATAAATTGGTAAGTGTATGCCAAAGCACATTACACATTTCATATTTCCTGCCCCCTCCAATGCACATGAATGCCTTCTGTTTATCTCAATATAACAGATAAATTAGGAAACTTGAAAAGTAGAACAATATTACTTAAAGAAAGCAATTGAATTTTATAGCAATCCTTCCTATTTTCTTTTCATGTGTTATTAATTAGTGAAACTATTTGGGCTGAATAAGGGGTTCATGACTTACAACTCAACTCTTCCCAGTACATTCAAATGAAGAAACCTAACACTGTGTTTATTATTATATCATACTCCGATACATGGAAATGATTGTGATGGTATATTTTTGGCAAAAGAGCTTTACTGAAGAAAGAAACAGTCTTATGAGATGCCAGAAAGGAAGTATTTTGAAATTAAAACGAGCCATATTTTGTTCTTACCAGTACTGTGGCAACCTCAGTAGTCTGGCATTTACTCTTCTACAAGAACAAAATTTGGCTAAATTAAGGAGAAAACACAAGAAAAATGAAATCGTTCTGAAAGTGATGCAAGGGATGAATAACTAAAAAGTAAGATTATTCAAAGTGAAGATATGTTTTCCCAGATAGCTATATGCTATCTCTCCAGACCAAAAATACAGTTCTGCAACTGCCTGTGTACAGTTTCTCTGTACTTGTCACAAAGTTGTGGTTGTAGCACAGGATTTTTTAAGGGTCATATAAAATAAAGCCACATGCTGACTACATGCCTTTTCTTTCAGAAAAAAAAAAAATGGAACAAGCAAACAAAAATCATGTAAATCATTACATTTCAAGCATTGGCTTCAGTAATATTACCTTTATTAAAAGAGGAAATAATTAGGCTTTGACACAAAACTTTAGACTCTTATGAAGTAAATTATGTTGCAGTAACATTTTGTAGTTCTGAGCAGTAGAATTTTTTAAACTGATGGTCTGCATGCCTGTATCATTAATTTCTAATAATGCATAATTATAGAAGTTTTGGTAAGGCAAGACATAGAAATCTGGCTCATATCTTGTATCTTCTTTTCTTTTAGGTTTACAAGTTGTCCTGAACTCCATTATAAAAGCCATGGTTCCCCTGCTCCATATTGCCCTTTTGGTATTGTTTGTAATCATAATCTATGCTATTATAGGATTGGAACTTTTTATTGGAAAAATGCACAAATCTTGTTTTCTTATTGATTCGGGTAAGTCATGAAACTGCAGACTCAAATAAGGGATCAGTTCTGTTCTCTTTCAAGTCTGTGGGATTTCAGTTTGAAATAGAATGGGCCAAAGCACTAAAACTGTTGTAACCCTGATTTTCAGTGATCAGTAATTTTAGGAAAAGTTCCTTAAATTTAAAAAACAACAACAACAACAACAACAAATAAATCACCAACAAAACAAACAAAAAAACAAAGCTAACACTACCTCCACCACCAATGTGCAAAACAGTTCGAGACAAGAACATGCTCTGAATAGTATTTCATGTCTGAAATGTCTAACTGAAATGTCATTATTGAAAATAGTAAGGATGACTATCCACAAGGGACAACGTAATCGTTTTCTGAGCCTTTGATTACTAAAATCTAGCTAGTCCCAGGGAAGAGATACCCTCTTGAGATGACAATCTGGCAGTGTCTCTCCTTCAGAATTTTGGGTGGTGGACAAGAACCTCAACCATTCTGTGATTCTATGATCATCATGAGGGAGAGATTTATCTGATGGCTTTTGTTACCGAAGCAAGGAAGTAAACTATATGTAGGAATTAGTCCAGGATGTGTCCTTGGTGGTACATGTGTTAGTAGGAAAGGAAGAAAGAACAAAGATGATGGAAAAAAACATCAGTATGGTGAGATTCAAAAAAGATATGGTGCATTAGTACAACTGTAAATATGAACGTGCTTTATTTTTTTCCTATTGCTAAATGGCTCGAGCCATGTTATATGTTCAGTTTTGATTAAACTATTTTAAAAGCCCAGATGTGAGAGCAACCAACAGCTCTAAAGTTCCCATGGGCTCACTTTCTCAACATCTGGTATCTGCATTTACCATCTAACTGGACCGATATTTCATCACATAGAATTAATTCAAAAAACTTTGAGAACTTCTGATTTTAACCTTAGATTCTGAAATACCTTTTTTATTATTATTTTTATTTTTATTTTTTATTTTTTATTTTTTTGGTCAATTTTCAGATATACTAGTTGAAGAAGATCCAGCACCTTGTGCGTTCTCAGGGAATGGACGTCAGTGTGTCATGAATGGCACTGAATGTAAGGGTGGATGGGTTGGACCAAATGGAGGCATAACGAACTTCGATAATTTTGCATTTGCAATGTTGACTGTGTTCCAGTGTATAACCATGGAAGGATGGACTGATGTGTTATACTGGGTAAGTAACTTCATAAATCACTGAATTTTGCTTACCTTTAAACAAAATTCAATGCTCAAATGAGAAATAAGCTCTTTTACAATACCACAAGCAAGAAATTTTGGAGAGTTTTACAGGAGAAGAGCTTAGCTGCATACTTCTTGAAGTCACAGTACAATTTTGGATTCCTCAGTGTAGAAAGACATTTTAGAAATGAATTTATTCATTGCTTGTTTGATTTTTTTCCTATTCCGTTTGTATAAATGTAATATCCCATTTATGTCCTTTGGACTAACATTTTTTTGTGCAAGCCTACAGTTTTTAAGCATGTCTTTTCTGATTAATCTTAAGAGCTCTCTTTTTGCGGCATTTCTGCAAAGTATTTTGCAATATTTACATAAATTAGACCAAAACAAGCTCTCAGCTGTCATTGCTTGCCTTGGGGACTGCAAACCATTTGTTAAACATTCAAAAACAACAAATCACAAGAACTGTGAGCCTGCCATTGTCTCCATGGAAGCAGCAAAAGGTATTCAAAATCATAGCTTTGTAAAGCCCCACCTTTAAATGCTACTCTAGCATTAAATATGGAACCTCTGCAATCTTAGAACATAAATAGGCAGCTGGACACAGACTAGAAAATGAGATACTTTTTTTCTGAATTTCACAGATGAGAATGGAGAAAAAACACACAGATTTTTTATATGAATAGGGTCAGGTAGGTCAGGTAGTGTTGATCTGCCTTAACCCTATTCCAATCAAAGGACATTATGTTCCTATGTGAATCTGTAAGCATCTACATATTTGGCATGAATGACTTCTCCAAGGTCATTCAAAAGTCTGTGACAGAACCTGCCTCCCATAGGTGCTGAAAATCACCGAGAGTATTCTGTAATTCTTGGTACTCAGCAGTAAGTCTTTGCAGCAATTAGGACCTTATGGCAACTTTAACAGTTTGAATATTGGAAATTTTCATGAACGAAGAAAACTGAGTGCTAGTAAGGATCATTATTAGAAAGCTGTTGAAAACAGATGAGCTATCTCAAGACATATATTTTTAGAACTGTATTTGCATTATGTTGTTCACAGCAGCTAATGGTTTGGATTGCCCTAAAATTTGTCCAAATGGGGGTTATTTACTAATAGAGAATCTTCTGCGGAGTATTGGATGTAATTAAAGATAAAGCATTACTCAGTGAATGAACATTTGTGGTCATTTGTTGCAAATCAAGGTGAAATATACTGTTGCAAAGAATACAGCACTTATGTTGTTGTCTCAGATGACAATTTGTGATACAAGAATCTGTAATAGAAAGATGTTTTTAAGGTGTTGCCACTGTTAAAAATAATTAAGATGGTAAGATGGCATTCTTTTGGGACTGCAAGGCAAAAAAGTTGACAAAATAGGAATCTATGCTTTCACTGTCAGTTGTCAGGGATATAAAGTTGGCTATAAACGTGCAAGCCTTCAGTAGTAAAGAGCCTAACAATAATGCAGAGCTACACATGGGCTAATTTACTGTTTCTCATGGTGTAGATTTATGCTCTTTGGGTTTTGCTCTCCAACTCTTAATTTTCTGAGAGACTGTGTTAGTGTAGAGTTAGTATGTGCTTTATATGATTTGTGTTCATGATGATGACAGTTATTTTTATCTCTCCTGAGAGGAAAGGGAAGGTTTGCTATGATTGTCTAGTAATAAATAGACATTGTCCATATTTCAAAGCAAAGTATGCTCACATTCTGGTACTTGATAATAACTCTGTCATCATTTTTTTCAAATAAAATTAAGAATAAAAGTAATGAAGTTTACTGTATTTGGACTATGGTTGTTAAAAAAAGATATAGAAAGTATTTAAGCCGAGTGGCCTATTAAATTTTCCTGTGAGAATTAATGAGCTAATTGATCATATGTATCCTAAGATTTTTTTTAAAGTCTCCATTGACAATACAAAGACCCTATAACATGAAAATAGGATGCTGTGAAAGTTGTCATGCTCAGACAATTTCAAAATCAAAGCATAAGAAAAATTGAAATTCAAAAAAATGAAAACTGCACGTTATTTTGTTTGTTTCTCCATAATGACTTCCCAAAGCCAAAGTTATTTACAGGTACATATATCTCAGTTTTAATTTTATTACAAATGATACTGGGGTTGTTAGAAAGAGAAGCAACGAAATGTTTGATCTCGTGAAATACAATCAAAGCCAGATATTCAGATAGCTTTGGAATCTGTCTTAACTGTTGTTTTATATAATTAATTTATAGATCTAGGTTCCTTCTATCTGCATATTACTGAATTGTGCAATGTCAAGCTGAAATTATTTGTTGCAGACAGAAGAAATTACCATTTACATGTTTTATTTTTTATTCTCACCACTTGATTAACCTGATTTAGCTGTTATTAGCAAAAAATTCAAAAATATTTAGTTTTAATCACAAAATGGAAACAGGATTACACTAGCCTGTGATAAAAATGTCCAAACAGTTTAAGGAAAGCACTACTGATATAGGTGTACATGTTTTAGAGGTTAGTTTTTGCTTAGAAATCTATTGATTTCTAAGAGCCAGACTGAATGAGTTTTATACAAAACATAAACACAATAAAAACAAAACCACAAATATTAGAAACTGCACAAAATTCTGATTTCCACTTGTTCACTGTGTGAACTGTAAAATTAACTATGTAGGCTTATCTTGCTAGCAGGTGTAAGCTGAGTGGGTGAAATATGTGCAATATTTTGCATCATGTTATGTGGCATTCCGTTAGCAAAAATGACAGCTGAAAATGACAGCTTCCAGTAACACTCACTCGCACAGCTCGTTATCACCTGGTTAACAACAGTAAACTCTGCTTAAAAATTCCCCACGCATCGATAGTGATTTTTCTCTTATGCATATTTATTATAGAATGAGGGTTTGATCCTGCTACTGCTAGGCATCCTTCCCATCGGGGTGAGTCACCTGGACATCCTGCTGCTCACCAGTTTTCCATCTGACTCCTATTATTTTTGCAGTTTTTTTGGCCACTTAGTTTTCTTTAGCTTATGTGCGACCCGCTGGCTGGCATATATTACCTACTTCATCCACTAAAACCATGACTTCTTAGTGCCAAATGCTAGACTAACTGTAAAGGTTAAGGGATAGTGTCCTTGTTTACACCAGCCACTGCAGCATACGTGTTCCCAAAGTGTGTAATGTGTTTGTGGCTGCACATCTGTACATCTTCTCCATTTGCTCTCCAGCTCTAGCTAAGGTTTACACTATTGGCTTTGGATCCCCGTGCAGTCCTTGTTATTGGAAAAGTGGCAGCTTCTGTCTGCACAATGCTATAATGCTCACGTTCTAAAGCTGAGAGCATAGTATTCTTTGCCCCAGTTTCAATTTATGTCAGTAAGCACTCAAGAATTACAAAATCCAAGTCTGCATTTGCATAACTGGCTCAAAACTTTTTTTGCACGTCTTTGGAGCATCCAGATTTTTAGTCTATTAATGGCAAACATGTTTTGTAAAGTGCTTTTTTGTTTTTAGCTCTTTCACTTGATACATAGGAATACACATAATGAGCAGCGGTACTTGCCAGTACAACCCCCAATTTTCCTGTCAATACCAAAATTTACGTTTAATTCTGTGATCTTCATGTTGTTACCATAGCGAAGGTAGGTGAGTTACTACACTTCAATAATCTACACTGATACTACTGTAAATTGAACTAAAGCAGGGCATGGACTCTGTGAAACAAACTACTTTGTGTGGTAGGTTGCCAGCACAGGTCATTCAATCATGGAGCAACTGCGTTAGCAACTACTGAGCTTTAGTAAGTCAACCTTATAGACAGGATTGGAATAGCTAGCTCAAATATTAACAGCTCATCAGTGCTCTGACACATAGCTAGCACCATTCAGACTGACCTAGAGATTTTTGGGACTGAAGCCTGGACACTGTGTAAACTGAAATTGCTGAATAATAGTACGTCTTATTATTATTATTATTATTTTGCGTATTAATACAAGTACTGATATTTTAACAAGCTATTCTCTCACTGTTTCATGTTTAAAATGTACAATTCATTAACTGAATATCTAAGCATTCTAAAATATATCTAAAACTTTGATCAGGTTTAAGGAAAGGGATGCCAGGGTAGTTTTTTAACATGACCTTTACTAACATGTCAACTTTTAGAAACTATATCCTTTACTAATGTTTGACAATAACATCAAATAATACTTCATAATTCCTTTGCTTTTATAACAAAAATAAGTGTGCACTTAATTTCTGAAGGAAGAAACAGTTTTCTAAGTTTTATATTCCCTAACATCCTCCTTGAAGCATACTGGGACATTTGAAGAAAACCAATTGTTTTTGCAGTACGGTCTGTTTAGGCTGCACTGCACTTTTGCATATGTCTAGTGTTCAGATGTCTACATGGCCATTGCACTAATGTAACTGGGAGTAACATATCTTGAGACAGAAAAAAAAATCAGTATTTCTTTAAATATATTTCCATTATATTTGTACAATCAGGCAATCTTCTAATCATGTCACTTTTTATAATGTTCCTAGTTCAAGAATCTTAGAGGATAGCTTACTGAGAGGTATTATAAGAGGATATAACATACTTGAGACCAACTGGTGTACAACCAAAGATTTTTCCTGAACAGAACAAAATATCTTGTAAATATATCTCACAACAGAATCCCTTGGTTCTGGCACAAAATGTATTATATTATAAACAAAAAGTCGCAATGTGTTTGAAGGATTATCAAAACTGTCATCTGAGTGGTGAGAAGGAATCTGTTAAAAAAATAAAAAATAGAATTTTGGCCAACTGTCTAGTAAGCAATGACACTCTAGAACTTTGAATTGGATAATCTAATAAACCATTGGGAAAAAACTACATAGGGTGATTGAAATCATACTAGTTACGTTACTGCTGCAGATAAGGAAGGCACATAATTGCATCCAAACAATACTTGGCAGTGACAAATTTCAGCTTAGTATAAGAAGTCAAAGGATTCTTGACAGCTTTTTGTCCTTTGTACGTCAGTTGCAAATATTTGGCAAGAAAAATCTTTAAAAAAATAAAAATGATTTCACTCTTTTATTTGCCTTAAATTTACTAAGCTTAATGCTGTTTACTAGCTTAATGCTGTTTTCCTAGCATCGTTCAGCACCACTCACAAGTCATCTAAGGGAGACTCTTCAGTAAAACAAGGCAGTTCTTCCCCAAAGACATTGATGTGCTGGCTGCACAGTGCTCCCGGCATTTGATGACTAACTACATAGCCAGAAATTTAACACATGATATCCAGCTGGAGAGAGAACGGTAGAAATTTTGGAGGACAGTATTAATATACTGCACAAATCACACTTAAGAGCCAAGGATGGCAGGCAGAATTTTTTTTAATTTGTGTGTTAATCACTTGAATCCAATTTCCTGTCAAAATCTAGCTTAACACTTTTTCCCCTTGCTCTGCCTTTTTAGGTAATGATTTGGATTACTTGATCGTGTCATTTAGGTCTAAGAAATCTCAGAATCAAGCAATTTTAGATAGCAAAGAAATGTGGCTTAAATAACAAGTAAGTTAGAAACCTCAGAAAGAAAATAGAATGATCAAATTCAGACCTACAAACAGAGATACCAAGCCAGGGAATATGCGTATTAATAAGTTTGAATTAGCATTAAAAGGGATGATCATATAATTTTTCTCAAATGAACAGCTTATCACAACCCACCTGAGGAGGATTTTAAACTACCTCACATGGAAATATCGTTCCCATGCATTGATCCTGATTTACTTTGACAAGACATCTAGTATCTCAGTCTTAGCTGACTGCTGACCAGTACTGCAGTCAAAGCATGGAACTAATTTCTTGTCACACTTCATTGCAAATACTCAAAAGAACATATTTCTTCTCCCCAGACAGTTTAAATTAAACAGAGAGAACTGGATTGGAAGTAGGCTTTACTTTAGGTAGTGCTGAGGACTCCACTGATTGAGGCTACAGTTTCCTCAAAAGAATTGTTACCAGAAGCAAAAAATCACTTTCAAACAATCCTAGTTCCCAGACTGTCCCAGGATAACAGTTGAGTTGATAAATTCAGATCTACCGTGAGTATTATTTATTTGTTCATATGTTCTCTACATTAATAATTAAAGTAACAATTGCACATAATTAATCCAAATAATACATGCTATTATGCTTACTTTTTTTTTTTTTTTTTTTTTTTTTTTTTTTTCACTCAGCATACAGGAAAATGTTAAATAGGTGCAATTATTTTATCATGTTTTATGGACTAAATGTTGCTGGCATAGCAGATTTGAAAATAAGAAAGATATTTAGTACCTACCTCCAAAGTAGACACCACTACTCTGTGCATTTTAATACATTGCATCTTAAAATTGAAAAATAAATGCAGTCTTCATCACATTCATTCATTCATTCATTCAAAAAACAAAGCTAAACAAAAAAGCATGTTTTTTATCCCTTAGGTTTAACAAAATACATCAGTAGATAGGTTTTACAAAATTATGTGAAATTAGTCTGGGCAGTATGGATAAATATATAGAAGCAGTAATAGCAGTAATGAATTTTGTTAATCTTAAACTAATATACTGCAACCAATGAAGGAATCAAATCCTTCTGTTTTGCTGTACCTGGAAAATAAGGATTTTGTTAAACCTGGTAGAATCATAGTTTTATTTCCAATGATCCAATAGGAAAACTTCTCTGGATTGCTAAAATGGAGAGAGGCAGTACTCTCCATTTTGTTATGGTGATGTGAATCTGCTCTGCCACCAACAGAGTCTGCTGCCAGAGTGTTTCAACTTGGGATAGCTACCTGAAAAAGAAGTAATTTCTTGGCAAACAATCACATTTGACGTCTAGGGTTTTTCTTTTCTTCTTCCTAGTCAAAGACAGTAAGCTGATTAATGAAATACCATCAACAGTAATTAGCTAGAATAGTATTAGGTGCTGAATGAAAAAAAAAGACTCACATCTAAACTTATTTCTAATCAATATTAGAAAAAATAGTTCTGAGCAATTAGCTTTGAATAATAGATGCTTTACGTGACTACCTAACCTATACACTTCAATAGCTAACAACAGATAAAATTAACAAAAGGTAGAACCTGAGATCTGTTCAGACAGATCAAAGCAAATCAATGCAAAAGAAGACATGCCTTACAAGTTGTGGTTTAACTTGAAAGGGTCACCTATGTGAGTACTGTAGGTTAACTTTATAGAATAGTTTATATACAGAAGATGGAGGCCAAATTTAGAGGTGATAAAGTAATTATGAGGCTGCCTGGGTGCTGTAACAACTTTTTGTCTCTCCAGGAGATAGATTTCTTTTTAGCCTGCCTTAATGCCCAAGCCATGGAATTCTGATTTCCAGTTCTTGGGCTGAGATGCTTAACAGAGCAGTGGTATCTGATTTCACACCCCACCAGAGCATCACTCAGCATGTTTCTGTGTCAGTGGTGTAACAAAGCTGAGTCTGTCCAACCAGGAGAATGTCAGGGAAAACTATGCTTTAATAGCAGAACCCAGGGAAGATTGAAGATAAAATTACATGCTTTCACAAGCCAGCCTGGAGGCTGCTATGCTTTGAGCACAGCCTGTTTTAAGTCAGCTTTAAGTTAACTCCACTTCAGCCAAGAATATCCCAGGACACAACCTTTGAAGCTAGTAGGCTTTGAAAAGCTGTCTGGTGTGATCTAAAATGAGTAGAATAAATAGTTTGTGATATGAGATTTGTGAACCTACAGTGTATGCTTCAGAGAAGGCAGGATTAGTCCCATTTCAGAAAGCACTCATTTATGAGGTATTTTTACACCCTTCAAGAGACTCAATAATTTTTAAGACGATTAGATTCTAGGTTCTAGGTAACAATAAATAAACACACTGATTCTGTCCATTAGAATGTTATAAAAGGAGAAAAGTAAAATTGGAAACTAAGATACTTAAATTAAATGAGTTTGAAACATAATTGAAAATAATTCAAAATATCTTCATATTTCAGAGAAGTATGTTTTTAATAGTATAAATGCAGAATTAGAGGCATTACTGCACAGCTTTATCATTATCCCCCAGTTAGGGCTTAGATTAATCAATACATATAAAAAGCTTGCCACATTTTTTGGTAAACTAGTGAAAGCTTTTCAGGAAATTAAGGCCTTGATTGCATATGGGGATTTTACTTATAATTACCACAGATAGGGGTAGATGAGACATTTTAATGATTTCTAATTTGTTTTAGATTGTGGTGTGCCATCTGCTGCTATGTAATGGTTTTATCTATGCTGCAAATTTGGCATGCTCCTGGTATCACTTCAGAAACTTTGTCCCTGAATATCTACACTGCATTGTATGACAGCTGACTCCAACTACAGCACAACTAACAAGATAATTCACCCCCAGTGGCCAGATGAGGCAGTGTCAGATTGTACCAGGTTTGTCCCATCAGATCAGGATAATTCTTCAAGACTTTGTAGGCATATACTCACAGATATATGCATATGAATGTAGAGTAATATATATATATAATATTTAATCCTCTACCAATTTGACTTGCACAGAGTAACTTGTCTCCAGATCTGGTAGTATCAAGAGATCAAGTATCAAGATGGTTCCTTTTACGGGGACTTCAGAGCAGTTAGTTCCTGTGTCACCGTGAAAGGGATAGGAAGAGCTTCAGAGTTTAGTTCAAATATTATTTTCAAAGCTGTTCAAACATCCAACATAAGAACTCTAATGTAGTGTCTGTATGAAAATGTCAGTCAGGATGTAGCCAAAAAAAACAACTCTGGTAAAAAAAAAAAAAAAAAAAAAAAAAAAAAAAAAAAAGGCATTTTTAAACAGTTATCTAACTGAATAGTAATGCATCTACCATTACAGTGAAATGTAATTAAGTGATAAGAAAAACACTCTGTCTTTCATATCATCCTTCATCCTGTCTGTCGTCTGGGTGATGTGATGGACAAACTAATTAGAGCTGAAATTGAAACATTATGTCTAGATCTGGAAAATGGTACAAAGAAGGGCAGAAAAAATGACACTTGGCAAGTGTCTTTGTGATAGGTGTTACAGATGCTAAAAGCTTAATGGCTTCAAAAAGAGATGGGACAAGTCCATTGAGAGCCACTAGGTTTGAATCCTGCTCTAGATTGCTGCGTCCCTGAGCCACAGAGAGTTGGGGTCTTGCAAGCCTTTTTGCTGAAGATTTGAGATCTGATAGCACCTGGATTTCCTGGTGCCCTTTTAGCATTATTTAGGGGCTTTTATGTTTCTTAGTTGCAACTTCCAATAGGTCTGGAATCTGTGTCTTTTAACTTCTATATCTGGACTTTGTGTGAGAATTTAATATCAATGCTTTCAATTGAAAAAAAAAAAAATCATTTCTGAGGATGGAGATTTTTTTTGTGCTTATATATTACCAAAGCTCTGCCTCCATCATTAGTTGGAGGACAAGCTGACTCTTCTAATCTTTCTTTAATTGAAAATTATGGAAAATGCCACTTGACATGCATGAAATGAGCAGTAAAGTTTTCCAAATGGAAAGGACTTCTTTACATGCTTTCATCTCTGGTATTAATGCAATCAGAAATATTACTTCATGAATAGAAATTACAGTCCATTACTTAAAGAGAGTTTAATTGTCTCTAGATTTAAATGGTAAAATTGTGTAGAAGCAGTTTCATGCTCTTGATTTTAGGAATTAGTACCAAGCTGTTCTACTGGAATAAAGGTTCCTGACTAAGAAATGCTTTTGGATTAGTTCAGCATCTGCCCAAACCAAAACATTTCTTCTGATGCTGGTTAACTGCAGTTTCCAAGTTTCTTATCACAGGGCCTTAGTCCTAGATAGATTAGCCTGAAATATTGGGTTTAAAATCAAACTGCATAAATGAGAAGGATTTCTTTTCATATATTGCTGTAAAGTGAATGAAGGAAATGCAGATCACAGCTGTCTGTGCTAATAGAGCCTTTATGACAGACCATGGAATTTCAGCTTTGCATCTGGGTTACTAAGCTAGCACAATGCCTGGCTTCTTGGATACGTCCTCCTGAGCAAAAAGAGTGTATCAGGTTGGGTTGCAGTGATTCCCAGAGCACTTCTTTTCCTCAGATCTTTTGTTTTTCTTAAAGTGAAATTGCAAGTTCAGGTTTTTCAAAATGATTTTTAGCAGGAAAACATTGACATCAACAGCAGTTGAATTTATGCCCTCACTCTGAACTCTGGTGACTTGCAAAATACTGTTTGCAAATGCTATAGTTAAGTTGGATGCAAAATGCATTTGTGAGTGTTTGAAGTTCAGACAAAATATTGGCTCTTACACACTATTGTTAGAAACCCTCTTTGCCTGATCTGTATCATATGAATCATTTCTATGAAGGAAACTGAATTCTGAAGTAATAAAATAATTACTAAGTATGCAATTAAAAAAAATAATAACTGAGTACATCTTATTCCTAAACTTTAAGGCCAGATGCTTACAATTGAAAGAAGGTGCAAAGGACAACACAGACTGGAACAAAGAGGAAATTCAGTATCAGAAGTAGAGCATTTTTGAAAATACTTAGCTCTCTTTTGTTGCTAAGACTTCTCAAAGGAGGGGACTTGCACTGAGGAAACAGGCATGGATGATAAATTTTCAATCCCCTTAGCTTAGGTGCCTGCCATGCTAAGTATTGCTAAAAGTACTGCACAGAAAAGTATTGCACAGGAGATTAAGGTGAAGTAGGTCAGTGTAATGGCAGCATTATGAAAGACTTTATTTCCCACATGACTAAGCTGTAGCAGAACTGGACCATGGAAACTTGAAATCTTTTAAAATTGAAAACAAAGATTTCAATTTTATTGAAATCAAAGATTTCAAAAAAGCCTTTCAGAATGGCTGTAACTCTTCTCCATTTTATTTTCTCTAAAATATTGTTTTATTGAAATTAAAAGGAAAAAAATCCAAATCTAATATATAATTTGCATTTTTAAGTCTTTTTTTTACATACACTATCAAGTAAGTGATTGTATATTACTCTTTTGGTAACTTTGGAAGTTCCAGTTAGTTAGTATAAAATGGCATTATTGCAGATCGCCACTGAAGAAAAGTGCTTATGGGCCTTAACCTGCAAAGACTTAATGCGTGTACTTACACCTACCTATCCATTGGAGTGCCTTGCAGAAACGTAGACTACGACAAATTTTTAAAAGATAGAGAAAAAAAAAAAAGCAAAGTACAGCTTGAAAACCTTTTCTTCCCATGCTTAATATGGGATTGTGTCCATTCCAACAGAGATGTTAATGACATGATTTAAAATGGACTGTCTATAGAGCTCAAAGCCTAATCGCAAGTTTCAGATGTGACAGACAGACATACGACAGCATTCACAAAGAGAAAAAAGGTTTCCCCAAAAATCGGTATACATTGCCATATCTAGTCCTGAATGCTCTTCGATTTTGTTTTTGTCTGTGATTTTTTATGGCTAAAAAGCATCTCAAGAAGAATGTAATGCAAACCTGTCAGTATAAACAAAAAAGCCAGAATAATTCTTCTCTCATAAGAGAAATTTCAAGAAGTTCCACGTCAGAACTGCTTTTTTATAACTTAATGAAATGTGTTTCTGCACCTGAATGATACAGACAATAACCATTTCCCTGTGTTTTAAAGTATCTTTTATTTTCTGAACAGTTCTTTTTAGTTTTCCCTGGATATGTTTCTTGAATCCATCTCATAGGATTGCTAAAAATAACAATGGAAAAGGTCTTTGTAGAAAAATTTGTGTGTTCCTATAAATAGTGTGACTGAAGTTCAGTAACTTCAACCTTATTGTTTCTGGAATATTTCCATGTTTTTGCTATGTTTTAAAATTTGATTTCAGGTTTTCATTTTCATAAAAGTTTTTTCAAGTATCTGACTGCATCCATCTGTAGTATTTCAGGGAAAAAGTATTGAAATTCACTTTTGAAAAAAAAAAAATAATATTGCTTGTCCTGCTGAGGTACATGTTACTATTTACTTTCTCAAAGGATCATCCATGTAGCTAGGATATATATAAACTAATAATCCTAGTATTTCAATGCACTTTGTAAACATCATTTAACTTAGTGAGACCTGAAATTTACTATTTTAGGTGTTAAAGAATAGAAATGTTATAGTGCTCTATTTGTATGTTTGACAGTATTTTTGATCTGAAGGCTAGGTTCACTCAGTACTTTCTACTACAATATGTATTAGGACTGCAAATTGATGTGGCCAGTGCCTTTTTTCTTACATTATTCTTCCTTGATAATTGCTGCAGGAATGCATAGAATGCTGTCTCATCTGAATGATTAAATTCTGTTTCTCTGACTCTTCATTGCTATTACTATAGTGATCTACTCTATAAGATCATCTTATTTCTTGCAGATGAATGATGCTATGGGATTTGAATTGCCATGGGTGTATTTTGTCAGTCTCGTCATCTTTGGGTCATTTTTCGTACTAAATCTTGTTCTTGGTGTATTGAGCGGGTAAGCATACACCTTTTTCATCATGAAGGCAGAGTCCTGAATTCAGTTGCCATGAACACACAGGTTATCTTATACAGGTGAGACTTCAGTTGCAATGACATTTTTTAAGTTAAATTTCTATTTTTTTCCTCTTCTAATTTAGAACAGAAGGAGTTTTCTGTAGCTTTCATAAAAACTACCAAATAAAAAATCAGAATTCAGACATACTAGTATATATTCATGTCCATATTTGTGGCAAAAGTATAAGAAGAACTAAAAATTCTCCCGCACTTATTTAAATATTTTAATTCAGCTTCTGAGGCAACACATTTGCAATATAATTTGGGTAAGTAAATAAATTAAACAAAAGTTTCTTGCTTTTAAGAGCTGAATAAGCCCAAAACTTTCGGTGTTAACACCTACGTGATCTGGCAGCTGCAAAAAGGACTCTGCTATTTAATGAATGACTGAATCATAACTTATTTCCTTGCATTTTACAGGTAAATGATGCAATAGGATGTGAATGGCCATGGATCTATTTTGTTAGTCTTATCATCCTTGGCTCATTTTTCGTACTTAACCTGGTTCTTGGTGTACTTAGTGGGTAAGCAGTTGAGTTAACATTGTGTATGCTACTGCTACTTGTAAGACGGCCTCTGCATTTACTCAAGCTTCTCAGCAATGGCTTTTTTGCATGCACTTGAGATTTTTATGTCATCCTACCAGTGTTTGCTCTTTTGACTGAAGTGTGTGATCCTAGTGCCTGTATCTGTCTGACATCACGTTCACCATGCTTGCCAAAAATATTCTTTAGATGAGGCACCGATCTTTTCATTCTCTAATATTTCATCAGGGAGAAACATTTATCACACAGAGATGGGAGGCACTTGTACAAACGTTTTCCCCTGTAATTATAGACAAGTGTCTCTCTGGAAAATCATTTTTATTATTATTATTTAATTCAAATAGCTATAATGTAATTGGAGTGTTCTTTGCATTTACCAGTCATGTAGCAAATTTTATTTTAATGGGGTACTTGAAGGTCTGTCTGATAGAAAGAGTATGATCAGTTTACTATGACACAAAATGTTTAATGCTTCCTCTATCATTGAGGTGTGTGCTGCTGTGACAACCCACAGCAGCAATCTGATATTTTTATCAATAATCAAATGTAAATTTAATATTGTTGTCAATGGGAGGTTGTCACAGCACTTTGTTGCTCTGTATACTCCAGACTCCAGCTAAGAACTAAAGTGTCATCAGTTTTAGATGTGTAATGTGGTTTAAAACTGTAATTTATGGCAACAGTTTGCAAAGTTTTCTTCTTACAAAGCCGCTGTTCTGAGGTTACATCTCTACTTCCTTTGCCATTGCCTGGCTTCCAACATACTTGAGCTTGGGAAACTCCAGTTTATGGTAAAGATATTTTTTCATAAAGAAAGAAAAGGTCCTGCTGGCATCTGAATCCAAATACAATTATAACACACATTATTTTTTATGTTAGCTACGAGTTACACAACAAATGATATTATTCTGGAAGCCTTGGGCTAGCTGTGCCACCTTTGTTACCCAGCAGAAAAATGAGTCTTGCATTGAACACAGCCTTGTCAGGCTGCTGAGTGTGTGCGCAGCCATGGTACAGCTTTGCCGTGCTGTACATTAGGTTTGAAAGGAATTATAGAATGTTATATATAGAATGTTCGTGGAAATCAGGGAATCAGAAACAATTTCCAATTGATAATGAGATAATGATGTTACAAGACATTTTTGTTTTAATGGTTTTACAATGTGTTTTTAAAAATCATTTATCTGTGATAGATAACTGTTGCACACAGGAAACTGTGGAAAGCATGGTTTTTACCTTACTTTCAGAATCAATTTACAAAGCAGATGTTTAAAAGTGAAGAGGTAATATGCTAAAAACACATTGCTGATTTTGTGATTTAATTTCTTCCTTCCAAGACCCACCCTGTAACGGCTGACTTATGCTGTCATATAGGCTTTGTTTTTTTCAGGGACAAATACGTAAATTGTTGCAAAACTAAGGGCTTAGCTTTCGCATCACAGCCACGCTGGTCAAATAAGAAAGAAAAGAACAGACAGAAAACCGAGAGTAGTTGCTGTATGATTTATTGCTCTGTTTGATACTGTTACCTAACGTCACTGTGTGACCAGACTTCCCACTAAAGCCATTAGTGGATTAGGTTTCCACAGTTCCTTTCACTGGCCCTTAAGAAGGTCATAAGCAGCAATTAATTTTCTTCCTGTTGTGTGAAGGTGTGCTATGGGAACAGTTAATTATTATTTCCCTTTTCCCTTGCTTGACTCAAATTAATTGCTATTGGTTTCTGTTTTTTTTTTTTTTTTTTTTTTTTTTTTAATTTTATAAAAATAAATAGGGGAGAAAGTAATGCCAGATTTGGTGTGTTGATACGCCTGTTCATTTCTTCCACTGACACCAAGGAAATTCAGAGATCTACACAGCTAACCTTTTTATTTGATTTAGTACATTTAAAATATTTTATAAGGCTTGCAACATTGTGATATGTTAGCCTTTTTTTTTTTTTTTTTTAACTGCATGATTTGTATATTTAAATAAGGTCATTTTTCAAAGCTAGTAAAAATTTGTTGGGTAAGTCAGATAAATTATTGTATTTTTTTATTGTACCCCTCTGTAGTTCTCTAATATTTGTGACTCAGATATCTTTAATATCTGCTTTGTTAGCATCAGAGTTGGTACTCTTTTGGCAGTTTTTCCTTTATTCTGTTGTAATGAGACAACTTTGTTGAGAAAATTTTGCTGGAATATGAAGTTGTTCTATGGCCACTGTAACAATATAGAGGAAAAGGTGTCCCCTTGTCCTAGGGTTCCATTCTGCAGACAAGAACTCACCACTGATTTCTTGATTCTTAGAGCTCTAATGCTCTTTAGAGTCCTTACCCACTTGCCTTTGATTTCCAGTGAACTTAACCAGCAGTGGTAAGTGTCACATGAGCTCACCTGAAATTTATAAATTCATTCATTCCTAAACTTATTTTCTGCCGGGCTGTCACTAACTGCAGCATCACTTAAGAATTCAGAGGGCTTGATGGATTGCCTGTATCAATATTTGCTCCAAACATATGAAAGAGACATCCTAGCACTCCAGTTGTTCACGATTTCCCTGCTGAAGGAAATGATATAAATAGATGGAGATTTGTGATGTATGAATATCACCAATATTGACATTAAGAAGGGCAGGAGAAAGGAGAAGATATCTATTATACCAAACTGATACAAAAGTGAAGAAAATGTCCTGGCATACTTGTTTGAAACTCTGATAAAGGCTAGTGTGGAGCACTGTTACACTGACTTATTTTGATTGATGAATTCCTTTATACTTACATAGTAAATATTTTCCATGTATTTTCTATTTAGACATGCCTGTTTAAATCTTAGGGGCACTCTGAACATCCTTTGGATCTATTTGTATTAATTAGCAGAAAGCTATATATATATATATATATATACATGTATAATATATATATATATATTTCATCCTGAGCCAGGCATTGAATGAGTACTACTTGCATTTTTTTTTTTTTTTGAGTTAGCTTTTATGTTTTATGTTCTTCAAACCATAGCATGAAACTTGTTCACTGATAAATCCACAAACAAAATTAAATTTTACTAAACCTATCAGGGAATGCAAAAATTATGCCAACTGACTTGAAAAGCATGGCTTTGCATACAGATTTTGGAAGTGGAATCTGAATGCCTAACACAACTTTTCTGGATGAAAGCATTAGTTCTTGTAATATCAACTTGTGCTGTGTCCATTTAAATCTGCTGTTTTGATCTGTTTGCAGTTTTAAAACATTCATTCACTCTCTTTGCATCCCTTTGTTACACTGTGACCATCTGCCCCTTTGTATTTCTCTACTGGCTCTTGTGCACTGCATGTTTGATGTATTTAGATACTGTACAAGTGGATGAGAATGCTGATTTGGAAGATCTTTTATTTTACATCTAGCACTTTCTGAAGGTGAGTATTTCCTGGTGATCCATGTCAGTTTTGCGTGATGAAGGTGATAATCATAAAAACTCAGTTTGTGCTTTTAATAGCAGATATGTAAATTAACAGAAGTAATGTGTGTGTAGGAAATGTGGTAAATATTTTAATTTTTGGAAGGAAGCTGACTGCAGAGATTTTTTTCTAGTCAATTGAATAACAAGGATGGAGAGATTTCATAGGCTAAGTTATACAATTGTTTTTGGTAGTTTTGTCTTTTTCAAAATACTGCCTTTTTCATACTCTGTATCGGACAAGTGCTCTAGAAACGCTTTTGGAGACAGCTACAGATGTGGCTCTAGGAAAGGGTTGTAGTGCTGGCTCCTGGTGCAACATCAGCAGAGGGCTCTGAAGGAGACTAGCTCTGGCCTGAGAACAGACTTGACAGACAGCTCCTACCTAAACACACAAGAAAAACTGTTTGTAGATCTGGCTCCTGAAAGATACCTGGAAATGTTTGGAAGTGTGATTCAAAATGTGGGCATGTTGGGAATTCTTTCAGCGTGGTGAATTTAGGTGGCCACCTCGAACCGTTATCCTGATCTTTCACAATAAGGCTGCAAGATTGAATTCATATACTATTTGGAATACAGATCAAAATGCTTGTTGCAGCTCTGAAAAGCTGCAAATAAATGCATTCTTCAGATAGCTTTGAATTTTCTTTCTCATTGGCTGGTCTGCGTTTTGCCAGTTCACATTAGAAATTTAAGGCTGCAATGTGGTTCCAAGAAATTGCTTTAGCAATTAGAAATCACTGGGTTGTCATGATACAATTGCACTCTATTTTGATTGCTGTGTCTTCTGAGCTAACAGCATGGAGCTGTTTTGGTCTGCAAGAGATACCAGAGCACACTTTTTTTTTTTTTTTTTTTTTTTTTCCTTTGTAAAGATCCCTCTGGTTATGATCCAAGGACCGGGCAGTGCAGCTTTAGGGCAACTTGACACTTGATGAGATAGCACAGAAATTGCAACTGAGGAGCTGCTCAGCAATTTGAGTTCTGTAAAGAGTGATGGACTGCTTCATGTGCCTGCTTTTAAATGTAGCTTTGTTATACACGGTGTGTGTATCAGGCATAAACCTGTGTTCTCCGAACTCATGAAATACCAGACAGAAACTGGGACCTGAGGGCAAGCCTCCAAATATTCCAGGATAAAAGACCAGAGTGTGTCATGACCATCAGTGCAAGAGACAGAAAGCTGAAACTAGAAAGTTAAGTTAGACATTATAAAGTTAGAGGCTACCTCTAAAAAGTAAGGGGCAGAAACTGAGAGGTACTCATCAACCCTGAAAGTATGTTTAAAAGTGTGCTGAAAGTTAAAATAAATATGCCAGTATTTCAGCATGCATTCAACTGTTTTACTATGAACAGAGAAAATAATAAATGATAAAACTTCATAACTTATTTATCAAGAGTCGTGGCTTTTAATGATGCATGATAATCTATTTCTTGAGATATTCCTTATCATTAGGGGATGGTTTCTGCTGATGGCATCTTCTGCTCAAGGCATTAGTATTTCATTGGGTAGCCATGGGAACAAATAAGACCTTTCAAACACACTTTAATAAATCTCTCTGAGTTGAACTTACTGCTTTCCTAAAGGACACCAAAGCATAAGCTTTGACATGTCCTTATATACATCCTCCTACATGTAAGTCTTGCAGGTTACTAAGAGAATGTTATTTTTTTTCAATTTCTTTCCCACAGTATTTTATTATTTGCAATGTATGTAGTGATTCTAAAAGCTAAGGGCACATACTTATCCATGCTAATCTCACCGGTAATATCTGTCACTTCATACAATAAAAAATACGTTCACACAGAGAAGCTTATATACCTAAGAACTGTTTTCTACAGTATATATGGAAAAAAAAATGTGGAAGATTAAATTTGAATAGTGATGCACAAAATAGAAAACAGCAGTGAACAGTCATCCACAGTCTTTCAGAAAAAGGGAAATGAACTGGTTTTGATAGCATTTGATAGCATTCTTTTTCACATCAGAGGGAAAGCTTCATAGAAAAAGGAGACTTACAGATAAAAATTTAACTCCCTCACACAATATACATTAATAAAGAGGAAAGGAACTTCAGCTCCAGATCTCAGCAGGTTGCTTTTGATTGCTGTGTGGCTAGTAAAAATAAAACACAAATACACAAATAAAAGGGAAAAGGGAATATCCTTGGTTGATCAATTGAGTATAGTAACAATAATTAGAAAATTCTTTCAGCTATATACAGTGGTAACTGTAACCAACTTCTCTAAACAGAGACCAATAAAAAACTATGAAGTAATGCAGTATCCTTTAATAAAAGAGCATGAATGAGAGTGATTTTATTTCCATCTTGTTAGAACTCATCACACTGTCTTATTAGGTATTGCTCCTGTGAAATGAGCTCCTGGCATTAACAAACCATTATCAGTTTCAAAAACTCTGACAGTGCTCATCATGGTCGTAGGGTGAACACACTATGGGGAATAGTCCTACCCTCAATGCTGCCAGTTCTTCCTCTAAAAAATCCAGCATTGTGAGCCAAACAAGTCTCTACTCAGGACAGAATGAGCCAATCTTAAAGTGTAAATATAATTAGTCTGAAAAATCCAGTCTCATTTTTGTTGGTCCATTACCACCTCTATCAAATTGTTCCCAATCTTGCTGTTCCCACAGCTATTCCATCACCTTCATGTGCACTCTTTGGCATAATAATGCTATGCAGGCCCTGACACAGTGTAAATAGACATTTTGCTGTTGAGTGTACACTTTCTCAATTGTTGTCCAGCTATACAGAAAAAACTATAGCTAGGTATTAATAGTTTGCATTTCCACATCAATTCTCCTTGCTCAAGCAAAATTCCTGATATATATATATATATTTCCTGCAGAAATAATTCTTCAGTGTTCAGCATATGAGTTATTTCTAACAGAAGGAGTAATAATATAAAAAAGAGTCTCAAGTAATTAAAGATATAATGTCACACACCTTTTTTTATATCTCATTACATCTGGTTACACAATAGGCATGACTGTGAGCTGTTGTCCATGCTTATCAGTACAGTTTAAGCAGTATGAGTTCTCTGATTTGATTCTGTTAATTTGTTGGTTGGTATGGTTACCGCTGCGTGAAACCTCTGCTGTGGCCAACACTGTACTCCTGTGAGCACGTTTTTGCTATTGCGTGACTCTTCTCTGTGAACAAACAAGAGTCTGTGGTGTTTGGGTGACAGCTCTACATATGGCATTCACATAGTGCTTTCCACATACCGGACCCCATGCGCAGTACCGTACATACAGGAGATGCAGGAGGTGAATTCTTGCTCTCATTCTGTCTGCAGAGACTTGCAGTGACACAAAAGGTCTGTAATATGGCCAGCCAAGAATTAGTCCTGGTTTATGCTTAGAGGTGGAAGGCAATTTTTTGTTTCCTATCATCAAGTGATGGACAGGAGATAGAGCAGCACTCCTGTTGCCAGATTTTCATTTCACATATACTGGTGTGTCAAATCAGAGTAGCTTGTTGGGATTTTTCAGTTTACAACAACTTGGTTGGACTGATTTAAGTCACATTTTAGTGGGGAGACACTTATGAATGAGAGCATAACTCTTTGAATGCAATTTTTGTCAGGTTAGTCAAAGAACAACAACAACAAAACAATGCTAATTACCCTTTCAAATACCAGATCCAGGTCATTTTTATCAAATCAGAATGAAATATTTTGAAATTAGCCCTTAGCACAGGTGTTTGAGAAACCAAACATTTACATATTTGTAAATAAATAAAGTCCAATTACCACAATTAACGTACAGCTTCCTAAGCCTGTCAGCTTCGTAGGCTTCTGGACTGAGTTCTGGCTTGAACACAGTGAGGGAGGCCAGTTCAGGCCATTAGTCTAATGACGGTTAGACTAATAATGCCGACATATCCAAAAGCTTTTTTTTTTCTGCCCTGGACCTAGCCTACACTCTTCATAGCCATTAAATGCTACAGAAGCAGCTGTCTTATTCCTCCTTCCAGGAGAACAGCCAATGCCTACATACCTGTCTATACAGCCAAATAGCTTGTTGTCTAAATGGCTTTGTCAGCAGTTTTAAAGAGCCAGTATCTCTCCTTCACCTCACCCCTATCAGCTTTTCCAGTTAACTTCTTGTTTCTTGGAAAAAAAAAGTACCTTTGCTGTGCTAACAGATTACTAATTACACTTCTAATTCCATTTTATTCCATTCTTATACATGACATTTCAGTAAAAGGAATGTGTACATACATTCATGTGAGGGATGTCACTTCATTGTGGTTGTCATTGAAAAAAACACCTTAGATCCAGATTCCTCCCTCCCTTGAAGAAAATGCAGTCTTCTCAGATGTGTTATATTTCCTTACAAACAGTCAGCTTTTTTAAATAAAAGAAATCTTTTAAACATTATGGAAATTAAGTACCACTGCATCTCCCCCTACTGATAAATTGCTGCAGCATTTAACCAAGACATTGTCTGGCTTCTGTGTTGTATTGAAGGGAAAGGTCATAGTTAGCTGTGTGTATAAAAACTGTGTTTAATTCTCTGCATGCAGCTATTTTAATATAAAGTCAAAGTTAAAAGGTGGTTCAGTCATGGGTGAAGTGCTGTTCGAAGTTGCAATCTTGCCAACTGTTTCATTTTAAAATGACTTCTTTCTCTTCATATAATAGCAGCAGCTTTCATTTTACTTTACCCACACAGATCACAAATCCTTCACTCTAATAAAAAACACCCCAAAGACTAAATTGAACAAAACAAGAGTATTTAGTAAAAGCTAACAAAGGTTATTACTTCTGATTTCATAGTATGCTACGGTAGCTCTTTTTCCCAAGTATACTGCCTATGAAATGAGTCACGAGTATGTTGTCCTAGTCAGATGTAAAGGACAGCCTCTTTGAGATAAGCCTAAGCCCAGTCTCCCATGTACAAAAAATAATAATCTTAAGGGCTTTTGACATCTTCTGCCAAAACAATAAAATCTGTTTGTTTTTATTTTTTAAATAAAGCAGTTATCCTTCATAGAGCTGCTAGGTGCTGTCACATTCACAAGCATTTTTGCGAAGAGAAGGGTTTTTGAAAGGACCTTTTCCGTGGATGTTAGATGAAGGGTAGCAAATGCAAAGCAAGCACTGGCATTCTTCAGCTTCATTTAGGTGCCATCAGATAGAACAGGATGATCTTCTCCACATGCCAAATGCAATTTTTGTTGAATTAAGACTTAAACTGTAAAAGGTGTAGTGTCTGCCTCATAGATTTTGCAACTGAAAGTCTTTCAGCTTCTGCAACGTAACATAAAAAAATCGGAACAATTGCTTTTAAAGAGCTTAACTTAAAATTACTAATAGCAAAGCAGAAAGTTAGTATTTAGAAGACATTTGAAGACTGCAAATAAAATAGTAACAAAACCAGATTATATGTTTGCAATTCCAGATAAGTAATGTCTGTCACTGAAATGAAATATATTGAAAAAATAGGAGACTATTATTTTACTATATTTTGTTCTCAGAGAACCATAATACTGATAATTGTATTCACCTTGTTAAAATATTTTGCAAGTGTTACCTGTTTGAATCTGGGAACTTCCTAATATATTTTTCTATTTGAAATAAGATACCTTCAGTTCTTTAATAAATTTCCCCTTGAGAGTATGTTAATTAGGGGAAATTTTAAAGTAAAAGTTCACAAAAAATAAAGGGGCTGCAAATCCATGGAATTCTGAATTCTGTAGCCATTTCCATGTAGCCATGGAATTCTGAATTCTGTAGCCATTTCGCCAATAAATTATTCTTTACAGAACTAAGAGAGGCCTCGAGATTAACTCCCCTTGTCCTTATGGGGGACTTCAACTTGCCAGACGTTAACTGGGAGTGCCACACGGCTGACACGAGCAAGTCCAGGAGGTTCATGAAGCACCTAGATGATAACTTCTTGGTACAGGTGCTAACGGAGCCAACTAGGAAAGGTGCCCTCCTAGACCTGTTGCTAGAAAACAGAGAGGGTCTGGTGGGAGATGTGGTGATTGGTGGCCGCCTCGGTCATAGCGACCATGAAGTGGTTGAGTTCAACATTTATGGTGACAGAAGGAAAAGTGCCACCAAAACCTCATCCCTAGATATGGGGAAAGCGGACTTCAGGCTGCTCAGGGAACTAGTCAGTAAGGTCCCCTGGGAAACTGCTCTTGAAGGCCTCGATGTCCACCAGTGCTGGTCACTCTTTAAGCGATGCCTCCTAGAAGCACAAGATAAGGCAATTCCAAAATATCGCAAGTCAGGCAGGCGGGGCAGGAAGCCGGCGTGGCTGACCAGGAACATTCTAATGGAGATTAGGCGGAAACAGAGAGTGTTTCGCTACTGGAAGGAGGGCCAGGTGTCATGGAAAGAATACAGGGATGCTGTTCGTGTTTGTAGGGAGAAAGTTCGAGTGGCCAAAGCACAGCTAGAGTTGAAGCTGGCTGTGTCTGTGAGAGAAAATAAAAAGGGTTTTTTTAGATATGTAAATGGAAAAAGGAGAACTAAAGAAAACATAGGGCCGCTCCTTGATAGGGAAGGTCTCCTCACAGACGATGACGTAGGCAAAGCAGAGACGCTTAACGCCTTCTTTGCCTCTGTCTTCAATGCCGGTGATGGGCTTCGGGACCCAGGGTGCCCTGAGCTGGAGGACCGGGACGGTGGGGATGACAAACTCCCAACTGACCCTGAACGTGTGCGGGATTTGCTACTCCACCTGGATCCCTACAAGTCCATGGGTCCGGATGGGATTCATCCCCGGGTGCTGAAAGAGCTGGCGGATGTCATCGCGGAACCTCTATCAATTATTTTTCAACGATCCTGGGAATTTGGAGAGGTCCCAGTAGACTGGAAGCTGGCAAATGTTGTGCCAATTTTCAAGAAGGGTCAGAAAGAAGACCCTAGCAATTACAGGCCTGTCAGTCTCACGTCAGTGCCTGGTAAAATCATGGAGAAGTTGGTTCTCGGACTTATTGAGGCGCACCTGGGGGACAAAGCAGTCATTGGTCCCAGCCAGCATGGGTTTGTGAAGGGTAGGTCCTGCCTAACTAACCTGATTTCCTTTTATGATAAGATCACCCGTATGGTGGACCAAGGGAAACCAGCTGATGTGATTTTTTTGGACTTCAGCAAGGCTTTTGACACGGTTTCCCATAGGATCCTACTGGACAAAATGTCCACCATACAGCTAAATAAAAACATCATACGATGGGTGAGCAATTGGCTAACGGGCAGGGCCCAAAGGGTTATGGTAAATGGAGCTGCGTCAGGCTGGCGGGCGGTCACCAGTGGGGTCCCTCAAGGCTCCATTTTAGGGCCGGTACTTTTCAATATTTTTATAAACGATCTGGATGTAGGAATAGAGGGTATTTTGAGCAAGTTTGCTGATGACACCAAACTTGGAGGAGTTGTGGACTCAAATGAGGGCGTAAAGGCCTTGCAGAGGGATCTGGACAGGTTGGAGAGTTGGGCGATCACCAACCGCATGAAGTTCAATAAGAGCAAGTGCCGGGTCCTGCACCTGGGACGGGGAAACCCTGGCTGCATGTACAGACTGGGCGATGAGACGCTGGAGAGCAGCCTAGAAGAGAGGGATCTGGGGGTCGTGGTAGACAGCAAGTTGAATATGAGCCAGCAGTGTGCCCTGGCAGCCAGGAGGGCCAATCGTATCCTGGGGTGCATCAAGAACGGCATCGCTAGTAGGTCAAGGGAGGTGATTGTCCCGCTCTACTCTGCGCTGGTGCGGCCTCACCTCGAGTACTGTGTGCAGTTCTGGGCACCACAGTATAAAAAGGACATGAAACTGTTGGAGAGTGTCCAGAGGAGGGCTACGAAGATGGTGAAAGGCCTGGAGGGGAAGACGTACGAGGAACGGCTGAGGTCACTGGGCCTGTTCAGCCTGGAGAAGAGGAGGCTGAGGGGAGACCTCATCGCAGTCTACAACTTCCTCGTAAGGGGTTGTCAAGAGGCAGGAGACCTTTTCTCCATTAACACTAGTGACAGGACCCGCGGGAACGGGGTTAAGCTGAGGCAGGGGAAATTTAGGCTGGACGTCAGGAGGGGGTTCTTCACAGAGAGGGTGGTTGCACACTGGAACAGGCTCCCCAGGGAAGTGGTCACTGCACCGAGCCTGTCTGAATTTAAGAAGAGATTGGACTGTGCACTTAGTCACATGGTCTGAACTTTTGGGTAGACCTGTGCGGTGTCAAGAGTTGGACTTGATGATCCTTAAGGGTCCCTTCCAACTCAGGATATTCTATGATTCTATGATTCTATGATTCCTAGGTTTAATTTCAGCCCCGTTGTAACACAACAGTCTAGGAGAAGCTTAATTTTAAATACTGAATCAGTACATAGTTACATACAGTTCAAAAGATGGTTGCCTACGCCAATCGTACACATCGATCCTCAGATAAATCAGAAAATGTATGATCCCTCTAGCAAAGGCAGTTATGCATTTGGAGCCTTTGTTACTGTGCTGAGTGTTTTAACAATGTCAGTATATGAATTGACATTGGTGCAAGAACTTGATAGTTGTCTTGAGAAATACATAATTGAGGGAATCATGGATTTGTGGGGTAGTTCAGGTTGGAAAAGCCCTCAGGGTCATTTTATGCACCCTCCTTCTCAAAAAGTGTTGCTTAATTATATTAAAGATCATTCCATGATAATGTAGGGAATTAGTCAAATCACCAAGTTAAACTAACGGAGTCAAATAAATTATGTATCTTGAGAGGGGGGAACCAGGCAGAAGATTCAGGTTATTTAAAGGATGCAATTCTGATCTGTAAGGACACGATTTCTAGATTTTATTATCTGAGAGCAAAAGGGCTAAACATCCACATCTCAAACAGCAGAGGTGTCTGTGCCTGGTATAATTAAGAGGAAGCTTGGTAGTAAAATTTTCTGAACCATACACAGAAATAAGTATGTTTAGACATGGCCAATGAGCCATGGCTGGAAGAAGGAGGAGGTATTTTAAGATGGCATTTCTTTTTTGCTGAAAGTAACTAAGTTCTCTGATACTATTTTATTAGTGCCAGTCAGATTTTAAACCTATATGTAAGAGTGCATGACCATGTGGTGGCATATAGACTGTATGGGAAGGTTTAAGAATATTGCTTAATTTTTAGTTAAATCAAAACAGCTCCGAAAGTTTTAATGTTGTTTTATAGGGATTTGCCGTGACTTCTTTGCATCACTGTCTCATTTTCAAAGAAGCTCTCAGATCTTTTTTGTTGTTGATTTAGTTCATTTTCCATGTCAGTATGTTATTCTGCAATGTCAAGACCTAGGTCAAAATACCTGGCAGTTTGACAATCTGTATTTTTTACTTTTTGCTCTATCTGAATTTGACAGAGAATTTTCCAAGGAAAGAGAAAAAGCCAAGGCCCGAGGGGACTTTCAGAAGCTACGTGAAAAGCAACAGCTTGAAGAAGATCTGAAGGGGTATTTAGACTGGATTACACAGGCAGAAGACATTGACCCTGAGAATGATGAAGAGGTTGATGAAGAAGGCAAACGGAACAGTACGTGTTCTTAGTGCTACTTCTGTGTGGAACAGTTTGATTGCTTTTAGTGAGTTACAATGGGGATAATGCAGCCTATGTCGTGGTGGTGTCTGTTCTTCAGTTTGCAACAGCATTTGTTAGCAGAACAATCATGTCTACTAATATATTGGCACATGAAGTTATGGAAGAGAATTTAGAATTTTACAGCAAATGTTTGCTCTGACCTGTCCATGTACAAATCATTGCCTGCACTCAGTCACTACTGAGATTTAAAAAACTTTGTTTTATTTCTGTTCTGTGAAAAGTTAGCACATACATGACTCTAGGTTTTGTCATAAATCCTTGTTCAAGAAGAATACATGCTTACGTGTAGGTGCATGCATTAGAAATCATAGCTTGTGGCCAGAACTATAGTAAATAAATATCCTTGAGTTAATAGGACTTTTTTGAGTTTTGAAGTAAGAATTTCAAAAACAAGTAAAAGTTACATAGTTTGGTACTGAGGTATCTGTTTTTAAACTTAGCTCTGTAATGCATGTAGTTAAGTTTTTGAAAATATTTTTATTTTTAAGAAATGTACCAGTCCTTTTGTTTGCAATAAAAGCAGGGTCTGAATCTGGATTGCTGACAGGAAGGAAGGAAGATGATTTTATGAGAAGCTGGGAAGCAACCTGTGGGATGATGTTGTCAGTATCACCCTAAAAGGAGTAATTTATATCTATATAAAAATCCGTAGCACAAGCAAAGTTTGATCTAGAGCAGAGCAAAAAAGCCAAAGATTTAATGGAGTTCACTGTGCTTGGCGATTGCTAATAATTTTGTGTGGAAGATACACATAAATTATGGGTTTGTGAATGAGTATAAAATCCTAAAGCTGAGAAGTAAGAGACTGCACGTTCTACAGAGTAAAATCCAGTGTACAAGGCTGTCATGCAGGGTTGTGGGTGATGCCAGATATGCACAACTGTGATGGACTTGGTTTCAAAGTCTGCAGATGAAATATCACAAATTTTTTACATCGTGTTCAAATTGCCTGCTCATTAATTTGCTGTGAAGAACCCTTTGCCCCATCATTCCTTACAGCTTCTAGATCATGTAGGCCTTTCATAAATCAAAAATATTTGTTTCCATACTTGTTGGGTTTGAGAGAGCTTTTTGACTTAGACATAGTTCTAGGACAAATTAAGAGTTGAAGGAGACTTCCAGAGTACCAACAGGATAGGGAATGTAATTAAAAGAACTTTAAAATGAATCTCAAGAACTGAATTTCAGATAGTTACTTCTATTTTAAATATACAGTATCAGAGCCAACTTATTTAACATGAGAAGTACCAAAGAAGATGAGAAGCTCCTTTATCAGTGTTATAAAACTACTGAATACTTAATGTGTGTTTTATCTTCAAAGCCCTAATACATTGACTGTCAGCTGGTCATAATACCCTTACAATGCAAATATTTGCAGTTTTCCTTTGACTTCAGAGAAAAACAATTGAAATGGAGATTTAATAAGTGAATGAATTTACTGCAGTCTCATCAATACAGCATTGCTTTTCAGTGAATAATGTTTCCTTTGCAGGTGGTCAGCTTTTGTATACTTAGTGGTATCTCTTTAGTCCTGTCAGCTTAATTTCTACTGCTGTAGCAAGAGAGAGAGTAGGGAAAGCTGGCAGACCTCACGCGATTCCTATTTCTGCAGCTCTGCTAGCACTGTAGACTGAAGTGAACTAAGAAATCAGGATGGTGATGGCATCAGTATACTAGGCCCTTAGCTGTGGCTGAGATCTTGGTCATCTTCTTCTGGCAAGATACCTGTCTTGGCATTGTTTTTTCTCCACAAAGCAGACATAGTGCATGTAATCACCTGGAATGGTCTTTAAGTTGTACATTCCAGGCATCTTGCAAAAATCACTTCTGGTTTGTCTGAGTTGTAAAAGGTTCACAAAACGCTTTGCACAAGCTCACTGGTTTGTTTCACAGTAAACTATTAACCTGCCAGCATTCTTTTGGCACTGAGCATGCCATATGTGGATGTTGAGTGGAAATTTCCAGTGAATGGACAATCTCCTAGCACTCTTCTGGGTTTGTGCATATGCGTTTAAATATGTGGCAGTGTTGTTCATTTTTAGTATCATCTGCAACAGGGTGTGAAGGACGAAGGTTTACTCAATCACTCCACCTTCTTGCATTCAAGATGTGTTCTGCTGCACATCCCATTGCATGGGAAGTTGTGATGAGAGAGGGCACGAGCTGTCTATCCACTTACTCCAGAGAAAGCTGTTGGGTTAGGAGCGTAATTATGATGATGAACTACTTCTTTGAGAGTCAGATGAAATTTAGCTAGCTATCACTAGGTTAATAATCTTGAGTAGTAAGCTTGGGAAATGATTTTAGTCCAAATGTACCAATGATTTCTAGAACTGTCTTTGAAGCAGATGGTAGAGCTGGGCCCCAAGATGGATAGAATAAGCATTTGCGAGCTGCTAAGCAGCCATGGCCCCACTTCAGATGGCTAAGCCTCTGGACAGTCATGACTGCCACTGAGGAAGATGATGATGGAAGATCACCATGATGCTCTTCAATGATGAGGTAGAGCTTTGGGTTTCGGATATGGGAGATCTCTCCTCTCCATCTCAGGAAAAGGTACTGATCTCAAAGGCAGTTAAAATCAGTGATTATTGGCATCTGGTATGGTCATTAAAAATGTAGTTTAGGTTTCTGTGACCACAGCATTTTAAAAGTTCTAACCAGATAACTGAATTTTCACTAAGTTATTTATATATGAAACACATGTTTGTACATTTTTGTTGCAGATAGTGGGCAGGTATTCAGTGTTGTTGAGTAATGTACAACCTTTTAACTACTAGAATTGCCAGTACGTATCTAGTAAATGTTAAAATCTTTCATCTTTATTATGAACCAACAGCTAGTTTCCCTGAAATCAATGAAAAAAAACAAACCCACCCTTTGTCTTCAAAGGTGTGTGAATTTAGCTCAAAATGCAAAAATCCAAGCGAGAGGTGAGGGTTGTAGCTCTGATAAATTATGCAGCCGGTAATTTCAATTTGTTTTGCCTAACGTTGCTTGTGTTGTGTATCTGGACACCGATTGTATTTATTTATTTATTTATTTTGCGTTGCTACTGCTGCCATCTACTGTGTAAATGCTGGGATTGCATGTATTTGACACGAAGGGGTTACATTGGCTGACTTAATGGAAGAGAAGAAGAAAAGCAGACTTAGTTGCTTTGGCCGTTCTTCCAATAAACATGGTAAAACATGCTCTGATTTGCAGTTCAACTTTCTTTTGTGCCAATACTGCATTTGATGTGTTAGCCTTTGAAGCACATATTGTACGCATTTTCTATAACAAAGGTGTATACATCTAGCATGTAGACACCCATGCATGCAGTTCTGCTGTTCTAAGTGCATGCTTCAAATAGACTGGTGCTGCAGTGCTCTGCCTTCTTAAAGCATAGTTTTTAATCCATTTAGATTTTGACTGAAGTGTCTTTAAATGTTGTTTAAGCATAGGTTTTCTTTTTTAAAATTACAAGATACAAAATATATTTTAAATTCAGGTGTGAAGAAATCCATCAAAGCATGTCACAAGCTGGATCATATTGCAAGTTTAGAACAGCATGGTTCTAATATTATATTCTAATATTAAATTCTAATATTATGTTCTAATATTACTATAAATATTAAGTATAATATTTATATATTTGATTATATTTTTAATGCAGGATATAACACCCCCCCCACACACTTTTACTGTATCTGCTCTTGCTATTGATAGTTTTGTTGTGGTAATTTTGTTTTTTTTTTCAGTTTCAATCACTCCCACTGGAGATGCAGAAGGGCTTTACTGTGATGGGCATTTTCAAATCTGCACTCTTTTAATACTGGCAGATGTGTTGATTTGACATTATCACAATGGTAGCAATTAGGAGATCTGGTTTTAATCCTACATACAACAAAGTTATTGCAGCAACTGACTTCCTTGCTGTCATGAGGCAGTCACTGTTGTGGCTCAGACAGAGGCTGGCAAATATGATGCAGTTACTTCAAAGAATGCAGAATATTATTTTGCTAGGACTTTATGGACTCATTTTTACAAATATTGAGTCTGCTTAAAATGATTTATGTAGCTATTACATATATTGTAATACTGATTATTTCACTGTCCTTCCACTGCCAGGTAAACAACCACATTCAAACTTATCTTTAGTTTCTGAGGGCTGCCAATAAAAAGGAAGCCCGTGAGAATGAACATTGATAGTATCAAAACTAAAACTGCACTGTGTAAGCAGGTACCTCAGGATCACATAGAACATAATCCAGGCAGTCCCTCCATACACAGAATTTGTCCTGAGCAGCTTCACAGTCAAAAGATTTCTTCCTGATCTGTTTTCTGGACATACAGAAGATTTAGGGAAATTTGTGATGAATTTGCAATGATAGTGTTGCCGTTTTTTTCTTCCTTTTTTTTTTTTTTTTGGTTGTTAGTCTGTCTATCTGACTGCTATATGACTACCTCAAATATTTGGCATAAAGAATTGAGAAAATCTATGTACTCATTTGAGAAAGAATTAGGACAATTCTGAAGCTTACGGAACTGGTTGACTATTAGAAGCAGACACAAAAAGAGCATTTTGCAATGTTCACTCTAAAATGTTGCCAGCATCATTCCATGTTTAGTAATTGTATGATTCTCACCAGTAGCTCTTTCTGGTTATTGTAATCTGGCTGTACAGATCACTGTGCTTCTGCATGTTTTTTCTTCAGGATGTATAACCAGAAAGCTACCCCCAGGTGCTCACTGTGGAAGTGAGATCAGCCAGTGGATCGATAATGCATAGATGAAGTTGAACCAGAGTAAAATAGAATTTATATACCTTCTATAGGAAAGAAATTCGCACAATAATATGTGCCACCACGGTTCAGTACTGCAGGCTGTAATTTAGCCTGCTTCTGGATTCCATGTTAACACTAGATTGTCGTATAGCAGGATTATTGGAATTTATTTCTTCCAACTCCAGCTGGCTGGGACGCATCAATGCTGATGGACACCAGGTCCCTCTTAGTTATGCGTGGTTTTATCCTGGAGTGGAGTTTGAAATTCCTACTCCAAAAATCTGAAGACTGTTTAAAGAGTATCACATTGTATCACAAGGAAAAACAAACAATAACAATAAAAACAAACAATGTTCTTATTCTCACAAATAAAATGCAGTAGCTGATGTTTTTGACCTAATTTTTGTACCCTCAGGAAGGTAACAAGCTGCGTGCTGTATGGGTAGTTATGTTGCCTAATGCGAGCGTTGTGTCCTTTGAAACCAGTTCCCATAATTTAAACAGAGCTGATACTATCTAGAAATCTAGATAAACTTTCCAGAACACCAGTAAAATGAGGACAAAAGATGAATAAAGAACAGAGAAAATTTGGTATATTCCCTTGAATACTGAAGTACGGGTTTTAAGACCTCAAGGCTGGCCTTCTGTGTGCTGTACTTTGCCCAGCCAACACCACCTTACGAAGCTGTCCTCGTGAAATTGGGTCTTTTCAAGACTTGCCAAGTTGCTTGCATTAGTTAGAGTCAATGTGGTCATGCAGTGCTCTTGCTGTTTTCTTCCAGCTAAAGATTTAAAGACTTGCTAGCATTGTTGGAGCTAGACACACTCTGCCTTTCTCAGTGCTTCTGTCAAGTTTTTCTCTTGGTGTTCAAATTACATATAATGATAGATGTGTTTCTAATTTAAACTGAACTGCCATGGTTCTTTTTTTACTCTCCTATTTTGTTAACAAAGTACCTGCAAGTCACTAATGGAGCTAGAGCAGCGGCCCTGTTTGAAATAGGGGATGACATCCCGGCTATACTTAATAATTAGTAGAACTGACATTGGATTCAACAGCAACAAAGATTTTTTTCCTTGATATTTTGCTTTTCTTAGTGCAGTCATGTTCAGAAAGGGCTGATAATTCTAAATGAGCGTTAACTCACCAAGTCTGGGAAGACTTAAATAAAAATTACATTACTTTACACTTAAAAATTAGTTGACATATATTAAAACAAAATAGCATTTGTGTGACACGGAGTGACAATATGAGGAACAAGATTCTAGGAACTTTGGGATGGTATATCTGATGCACAAGTGTTGAGGGATGTTGCACATGTTGTGCATGTGGAGCTTTCCGCAAAAGTGGTCCTAGCTCTGCTTTTATGTAACAGCTCTTAATAACAGTGTATGAAATAAGTCTTCTGAACTCCTGTGTTTGTGGTTACCCATAACAAATGCTAAAATGTTCATCACTAGGTGGCTATCATGTGTTTCCTAACAGCAAGCTACCACCCAGCAAAGAGTAACCATTTCAGTTCGTTACCAGACAGAGAAACTCATTGTATTTATTGCAAAATAAAGCTGGCATTTCTTCTTCCTTCTGAAGATCTGAGACAGTGCCTTAAATAGTTTTGTCATTTTTTTCCTAAGCCCTTGAAAATATTAAATATGGAATTTGGATTTCATCAAAGACTACATGCTTTAATTTTGAACAAAAATCCTTTTTAACTCTGTAAGCTGTGAAGTTCACATGAGACTAACAGTATTCATTTTCTAAAACTTCAGTGATATTAGATTATATTATGATATTAGAATAGAGGCACTTGCAGGTGCTAACCAGGGATTTTTCATATATAAAATACTGTAAGATTTAAAAAGAATAATCAAAACAGAAGAACCTTGGGAAAGAATGTTTTGCTGTGCTTACTGCCTGGAGTGTATTGTTTTATTCAAAGACCTGCATGGACAGTTTGGATCTTTCTATGCTATGCCAAGTCTGTGTTTAACATTGCATGTAATGGTAACTTACATTTGTGGGGACAGATTCTCAGCTTTGCAAAGGCTTGCTGAGCGTCTAGTCTGCACAGAGCTATCAGTCTCTCAAGTATGGAATTGGTGGGCATGCAAACCAACCTACCATTAATTCCTTGCAAGTATCTCTAGGTCAGTATTGAGGCAATACAGTGGCTATGCAGAGAAGCTGTTACTAACATTTCTCATTTTGTACCTGATCTGTAGACAAAACAGAAAATTAGTGCCTAGTTCTCACTCACATTAACATGAATAATTAAGCCCACTTTAAGCCTCCTTTAGGCAACAAAATAATGAGAGATCCCTAATAGAAATGGACATTGTAGTCCTTCTGCCTTCATTAATCACAGTCCACAGATACGGACTTAAAAATATATATATATAATATATATATATCGGACATTTGGATATGCGTTGAAAAAAAGCAACAAGCCATCAGGAGGTACAACGCAGAATACCCGTAAAATAATCTATTTTGCTTTTTTTTTTTTCTTTGCTGTTCTACAGTTATTTCTGTGTATCTTTCACCTTCTTTCTGTTTTTGTTTGTTTGTTTGTTGTTTTGTTTTTGTTTTTCCTACTTTATATGATATTTCTTCTATATAAACCAGCAAAATTAATTTGACACTTTTCTTGTTCCTGAAGTTTTCCTTTAATGCTTCCTTTGCAGCTGTGGAAGTAGTGTTCTCTCCTAGGATGTTCTCTCCTAGGATGTACTGAGCACTTTGATCGTTCATCCTTTCCTAACACCTATCAATATATGTAGTCCTCTCTCTATTTCAGTTGATTTGGAGGTAACTGGTGATGATGAATTGACAAATGAGTTTAGTCTAATAAATCATTAACTACAGTTGCTAACTATTATCCTTACTTGAGCGAGGGGTTCGACCAGATAACCTCCAGATAACCTCCTTTTTATTAGTAGTACTCTTCTCCATCCATTGCAGTTCCCATTCTGCCATTCCCAGTGCTCCTTCCTGTCTGTTCATGTGATATTTGCACGCACAATTACTTTCTAGTGTCTTGCCTTTATAATTTCATAATGGAAGTGAAAGCATAGAGTGGTCAGTGTGATTGGAGTGTGATAGCCCTGGTTTTGAGAGGAACTTCAGTATTTCTTGGAATTAGCAAGCATGTTTGAATTAAACTGATGATTACCTCCAAGGTGGTAACAGAACCCTTCAAAGGTCACAGAATATAGCATTTGTTTATTAGGAGAAACATACTTTTTGTTGCAAAATCTCCCTACAGTGTATTCTGTGGTGCATTTTCTACAGTTATGACGAATCACTGAAATGAAACAAAAGAGTTATAATACACTCTGGAATCCTGTGTGATTTGTTTTGTTGTAAGAGGAGGACTGTTGGAAGTGTCTGACTTCCTCAGATCTTCTAAGCTCTCATTAGATCTGCAGAGCGGAGGCATTCTTGTAACAGAACAGATCAGATTCTGTGTAACGCCTTGCTTGGCTAGCACTCTAAAATAATTGCTGTCTCCTAACAGCAAGTATGCCCACCAGTGAAACTGAATCAGTGAACACAGAGAACGTGAGTGGAGAAGGAGAGAACCCAGCATGCTGTGGGAGTATATGGTGAGTACACACCGACTGTTTCAGGTTCCCTCCTGTTGTGGTTTAACCCAGCAGGCACCATGCGACTGCTTGCTCACTCCCCCCGCAGTGGTATGGGGAGGAGAATTAAAAAAGGCAAAAGTGTAAGAACTTGTGGGTTGATATAAAGGCAGTTTAATAAGAACGAAAAAAGAAGGTCAGCTCCCCCCAGTTTCACTTCTCAGCACGATGCCACATGGCACAGAATAGCGCTTTGGCCAGTCTGGCCCAGCTGTGCTGGTTCTGTCCCCCCCAGTTCCTTGTGCACCCCCAGCCTCCTTGCAGGCAGGCAGTATGAGAAGCAAAAAGCCCTTGACTTAGTGTAAGCATTGCTCAGCAACAACCAAAACATCAGTGTTATCAACATTATCCTCATCCTAAATCCAAACACAGCACCATACCAGCTACTAGGAAGAAAACTAACCCTAACCCAGCCAAAATCAGGATACCTCCTCATCTCAAAATTTAAAAGAAACATTCTCTTCCTTTTGCTGATTTAGCCAAAATTGCTTTCAAGTAGTCAAACTTTGTGTGACTTAATTATTTATTACTTTTTTTTTTTTTTTTTTTTTTACTTTATGTTAGACTCTGGCATTAATACACTCCTAAAGTTCTCAAATTAGGAAAATGTAGATAAATTCAACTAAACTTCCAGTGGAGTTATATTTTCCTGACAACATGTAAAGAATATAATTACTATTGCCCATAATAATAATAATAATAAAAGGAAGTTACCTATGACATGCAAAAAAGAAAAATGTTTTCTGTTATGTTGTATATGAACTGGAGAATATGTATTGTGTAGGCAATAATTGAATCTATGGAAATATTTGTATATACAATGGTATATATTTGCTCAGATTTTCATGTTTTCCAAGCATCTTCTATATGAGTGTTTTAGTTATGTAGATTTAAAGCATTTCCTTTCTTTCATTTAGAAAATTTATAGAGTTTTGGGAATGGTATTACAGAAAATAAATAACAGACAATAATATTTTAGTATTCATGAAGCATCTTGTTGGGAGCCTATTTTTATGTATATGTAATTCCGATGTATTGAATTGGAAAAGTACCTTATTCCAAGGAGAATGAATATGTGTTAATTATTTTTACTACACTCTTTAAAAATTTGTTTTCCTTTTTTTTTAGTCAAACCATCTCAAAATCCAAGTTCAGGTCAGTAATTTCCTTTTTCTTTTCATCACTTTTTTTTCCTTGATCCTTATATAATCCTTGTTTTCCTTCCCATTTACACATCATGATGATCTAATATGGTTATTTTTTGTTTACTTTGTTTAAATTGCACTGCTTGAAAATTGTTACTAATTGTGAATACAAAAGAAAAATATTCATGAACAATCTTGGGAATCAAACTCCCTGATTTGCTTTAATAATATTTGTGGCTCTCTTTTCACTTACTAGGAACATTTGGGTGTATGAGCTTTTATTTGCAAGTATGATTGCAGAAAAGAAGGTCATGAGCAGAATTAATAGTCCTTATATTGTAGACATGGGATGTGCAAGTACAAAACCAACAGGGGGTTTTTTATTTTAATTTATTTCCAGTCTTACAGAACATAAATTGAGCAATTAAAAAGGATAATTGCCAACACTGAAGACATGCCTCTTTCTGTTTAAAAAGGTTGGGTTGCTCTATGAAGGAGAAAAAAAAAAAAACAAAAAAACAACAACAAAAAAACCTGTTTGATTTAAGGGAAATAATCAAGTGGCAGACCTAATGAATCATGAAGGGCAAAGACACTCCTACAGTTGCAGACAATCCACCAAATAAATCTTTTCACATAAAATTTTCAGTGAAAAAAGGGACAATCAAGATTTGTCAACATGTGGAATCAGCAGTTTTGGCAACATATAGAATCATTACAATTTTGTAACCCTAATAGAAGTGATAAATAGTGTACCCAGTTTTTTTTTTTCTACTAGCCTTACTAACGCTAATCTTCTCTGAGCATTGACAATTGGATTGCAATCATTTTGAGTGGATTTGCATTCCTTCTGAATAGTCTTTCTTTTTTGAAGAAGAGCTCACAGGCAACATTTTACTGGTTCTTTTCTATACTCTCTATACTTTCATGTCACTCTGTACTTGGGCTTTATTTTGTCATCCCCTTCAGCCAACCAGCTGGTAAGCACATCAATATGGTTCACTCAGTCTTCTGCTGAAGATTGGCCTATGGAGATCTGGGCATTTAGGATGATAGCAAATATAGACCTATCTTTCCAGAGATTTCATCAGTTAAGTCCATGTGGACCTTTGAGCATAACTATTCATGAGAAATGTGAGAGATGAGATTGCTTTTAGGTTAATGAGAAGAGATAAAGTGTGCTAATGGTCTGTAATTTCTCTTGGCATTGTTTCCAATTAGCAACACAATAGAACAAATGGAACTAGAGTTTGTTTAGTTTTTCATTAGCTGAGAATGAAAAACCAAGCAAGCATGATTGGATATAATCTCATGAATCAAAATAATCAACTTTACACTGTCAATTGCTATCAAGCCTACTTAAGCTATTTTTAAAGGAAAAACTAGAATTTGAAGTGGTTGCATAAAATGTCAAATATCAGGAAGTGCCATAGACTGCCATTATATCGCATTCTCCAAATTTGGTCTATTTGCACAGCAGGAAATCATACAAACATTACAAACAAAATGAAGTAATGTCTAAGTTCTGATCCATACCCATTGCTTGTATTTAATGGAAAAAAGAGAACACTAGAATTCTGCTAAATGAAATCTGCGACGTCATTTTGAGAAACAAAAATTTCCCCCCACATCTGCCATTTTTAATAGTTCAAGCTGTAAGAAGCACTCAGTCAGTGCTATCCATCTCAACATTCATTGTTCTCATAGTCAACACCAATTTGAAAGAAAACTTACTTGCAAACCAGAAAGTAGTCAAAGTATCTCCAGCTGTCTAGATTCTGTCTGTCACTATCCTAAATGTCTTTTGCATGAGCTCTTTGATCAGAATAGGTTCTTGCTGCATTAAAAACACAGGTCACACAGTCTGTTCATACATGCCATGGTGCATCTACTCACAGAATTTGTGGCAATCAGAAATGGAATGTTGGTGCATCTCATCTGGAAGTGCTGCAGGGGTCTGCAGCAACTGGAGGTCTTCGTCCTACTTCTCTTCCATGTGTGGTATAAAATTTAAGACTGGGGCCTTAGAGGGCTATCTAACCATGAATACATCAGTGAATGAAAGTGAAATTGGGAACATATTTGTAAGAATAATGGCTTATTCATAAATAGTTATGAAGAAAAAATGATAAATTATTTAAAAGAGAATTTAAGCAGTGAATAATTTGGTTTGTTATAACAAACTATATCAATTCTAAGTGTTCTCTGTGATCTGAATATTTACTCAACTGCTATATTTTGTGAAAAACTCTTGATAATTTCATAAAAACAGTATTATATCATTGCAAATTTAGGAAAATGGAATTTCTCTTCAAAATAAAAGGGTACATTTCATGCTTAAAAAAAAAAAAAAAAAAAAAAAAAGAGCTTATATTTTAAAAATGGGAAGGGTGGTAACTAAAAAATAAAAAACTCCTGAGTTCAAATCTTACAATTTGTTTGCCTATTTTACATAGCCACATTCTCATATGTACAAAATACATTATCTGCTACTTCAGTATTAACAAATGCATTAACAAATGCACCTAGTTATTTGTAATGATTTTCCATAGCCGTGGAGCCATGTAGGAGATACTGCCAAGAGGCTGCGGTGCCCTTTCCTGGTCTTAGCCAGTCATCCTTACTGCTTTCAGTGATGCAGCAACACAAGGAATTAGATCAGAAAACTGACCGGCTAAAATCAATCCAGAAGAAAAAAAAATTGGTTTCCACCAGTCAGTTCTCAACTCCTACTCAATTTGTTGGGTATAGTTTTGACAAATGGAAAAGGAGTGGGCAGAACAGAGAGAGCAAACCACTCCTTTATGCTGACTTGACTGTAAAACTCCAGAGGAAGAAACTCATACTATGTATGTGTACTCTTCTGAGCTCCTTGCTGTATTAAGGCTTGCTTAAGCTTCCATCATTGGAATCTGTGCCTGCTCTCCTTGAATTATGGATGAAGCAGTTGTTGTGAGGTCCTAAATTTTACTGAATAAACAGCTGTAAAAATTAAATATATACACATACATATTTAAATATTTAACAAAATAAAAAAATTACAGCTGTAGTTCTGGGTATGTGAATTTTATGTGCCTCCCTTTTACATAACATCAGGTGCTTTCTAATCCTTCTGTTCCTATGATCCAACAATGTATTTTCTTCCTGTTTTTCAAAGAGAAAAGCAACCCAATAAGACTAATATGGTTTACCACAGCTCCCAGAAGTGAAGCAGAAATTGAATTCTGTTTTATGAGGCCTAAACTGAGCTAATGCCCTCAGTCAGAATCCAGCTCATATCTGGCTAGGGTCTGATTACTTGGCCTTGATTGTCACCCGTATTCATCTCACAAACACTTGCCAACTAATAAGATTTCAAGGCACATCAACAGAAACCTCTAGAAGTAGCTGACTGAGATTTCTAACACTACAGGGTAGATTTCTAAAAGATGAGCTCAACTTTCCTGCCCTGTGTTTGACCCTGAGTTTCGCCCACAGTTTAACTCAAGGCCTCCATTTGCAGACTAAATATAATCTGAATTCTAAATTGCTTTGTGGGCTTTTCTTTGCTGCTAATTAATTGTATGGAGCATAGGAAGGCAGATTACTCAATTATCTTGTTACTCAATGACATGTTAAATCCAGATTAATACAATTGTCACAGACAATTAGAGGCTCCAAAGGTTGCGGTTTACTATTAGAAATCCATAACAAAATCTAAAATGAGAATAACAATTTAACACTTCTTATTCTATGACCGATAATAACTTTCACTATTTTTCTATGTAGATGAAACCCTCTCCAAGTTCTTATGCGTCTTCTGTATAATATAAATTTGTTTTTATTTGAACTTTCAGTCGACGCTGGCGTCGCTGGAATCGATTTAATCGAAGAAAATGTAGAGCTGCAGTAAAATCTGTCACGTTTTATTGGCTTGTTATTGTCTTGGTCTTTCTGAACACATTAACTATCTCATCAGAACATTATAATCAACCTGACTGGCTGACCCAGATCCAAGGTACAGTCAAAAATTATTTGTCCTGTTTTTGATTATGTATACTTGCATTCTATCAGTGGCTACTTTTGCACTTTGCCATTTTGTTGTTTGTTGCTGTCCCGAAGGGTGATACAAGAAATGACTGAGTGTATTAGATTTCTACATCTGCAGCACAGCTTAATGGCAGACCAGTAAAAAAATCTGACAATAATAAATTCAAAATTCCGGTACTTTTGTTGTTAAGCTGTGCTGGAAAGATGAGGAAGGAAATGATAACTGGCACAGTAGAACATGCTGTGGGCTGCATTTCTTAAGTTAGTGTGGACTCAAGCTATGAGCCGAGCAGTCTTGAACTCCACAATGGATTGGAAATATGAATAGGTCTTAAGTAGCAAGAAGCTCTGCATCCTTGTGTAACTTTTGCCATTTTAAGTCCAAAGTAAAAAGCAAACAACAACAACAAAACACCCCAAACCCAGCCCTTTCATACTTCTTAAGCATAAGACCATAAACTCATATATAAGTATGTTAAAATAAAAATGGAAAATATGAGACAATTCAGAAATGTCTTTTTTTTTTTTTTTTGATATTTTGTTCCAGATATCGCAAATAAAGTTCTTCTGGCTTTGTTCACCTGTGAAATGTTAGTAAAGATGTACAGCTTGGGTCTACAGGCTTATTTTGTTTCTCTTTTTAACCGCTTTGATTGCTTCGTTGTCTGTGGTGGCATTGTTGAAACCATTTTGGTGGAGTTGGAAATTATGTCACCCCTTGGAATTTCAGTGTTTCGCTGTGTTCGTCTCCTGCGTATTTTTAAAGTAACAAGGTAAGATTAACTAATACTGCTAACTTTAGGGATAGCTGAAGAGTGCTCAGCAATTCTTTTGTAATACTTCATCATGCACTGCTCTTTTACTGTTTTTTTGGTTGTTTTTTTTTTTTTTTTTTTTTTTTTTCTTTTTTCTCCTCGTGTGTGTTAACACACACATTTTAATTTATAGGCACTGGGCATCCCTGAGCAACTTGGTAGCATCCTTGTTAAACTCAATGAAGTCCATTGCTTCACTGTTGCTTCTGCTTTTCCTCTTCATCATAATCTTCTCGTTGCTTGGAATGCAGCTGTTTGGAGGCAAATTTAATTTTGATGAAACTCAAACAAAACGGAGCACCTTCGATAATTTTCCACAAGCTCTTTTAACTGTATTCCAGGTAACTGTCTTTCATCCCCTATGAAACATTTTACCTTTGATGATCAACAAAACTGTTTAAGTGATCATGTTGCCTGAAAATGAAATCACAAGTACTATTTATTCAGTTTACTTTAAGTAGCATTCTGCTCATTAAATTCAGTATTCTGGTAATTCTGCACCATTTGTACCATTCGTTTCATGTCTTATTTGATCTATCTATGCAACATAGCTGTCATATTACTTCACAAAATTAAATCTTATTTGTCCATCAAATATACACTTAGAAGAAGAGGTGGAATGTTATTTTATTTTAATTATTTTGTTTTCTTTAACCTTATTAGTTATATAAAAGTTCAGCTATTCCCAAGTAGGAAAAATTGAGAAGCATTGTAAGCATGCATATTTGCATATGGGTCCTATCAGTTAGTATAATATATGAATTTATTATAGTATAATATATGAATTTATTTAATATATGAAATAAAGTATGAATTTCTTTGAAGGGACACTGTCAGGTTTATTACAATTTTAAAGCAACTTGCCTTTTGAAAAGACAGGGCCATACTTACAGTGTATTTTTCACTATTTTCTGATGCTTCTGTTTTTTGTTTTTCCCTCTTTGGACACTGTAATTAGGCATAGCAGTTTCATCTTTGTAGCCATTTTCATGTTCAGCTTACCACAGTGTTTGGTTTCAGACATCGTAGATGAATGTTTAAAGGTGACCCTGTAAGACTCAACTGTGTGTCAGCTTCCTCAGTAGATGTTTCATCTGGTTGCTGACCAGAGCAAGCTAAAAACCTTTTCAAGTAATTTTAACTTAACAAAATCTTAATGAGAAATTTCCTCAAGAAAAAAGTATCCACATTTGACCTGACATTGCCCCTTTAAAAAATTAAGACCATACTTTCAAACTCTGCTAAGTTGGGCCTTATTCAGATTTTAGGATGCCTGATTTTCAAAGGAACGAGGCTTCATTCATTTTGAGAATACACTCTGGAGCAACCAACCTATTGGGTGCTCAACAGCTATGAAAATCAGATGATAAATTTAGCTCTCAAAAATGGATTTAAGGAATTGGCACACCTATCACTTGAACAGTCACTTGATTATTTGGAATGAGATTATTTTCCCAGGATAGAACTGATACTAACTGATACTATTTAAAAATATATAAAGCACCCCCTATAACCTTTCTCATAATAATCAGAATTTTTGTAGCAGTACAGAAGTGTAGTTGTCACATTTTAAACTACGAACAAACATCTTTAAAGTTCTTTTAGACTTTGTTGAAATTATGTCAAACCATAGTAAATAAGAAAAACATTAATTCTCCCACAGCAGTGAGCTCCGTTCAGTGTAAAATAGATACCAGTTCAAAAACTATACTGGTACTGTATGTGTACTATGTAATTTATGATAAGGTGACTGGTCTCAGTTAAAACCAAAATCGGGAAAACTCTTTTACATGACTAAAAAATGACACACTAGAAAAGGTTTGTGACCACTGTTTTTGAAAAGAGAATCTGCAACAAATACTGAGTTGAGGATCTTGATTTTCAAGAGTGTTGAACATGGGGGCATCACCAGATTTGTGGCATTACTGAAAATCAAGGCATGCCCAAATCAATAAAATTCTAGTTTTCTATTTTTGTTATTTTTGCTTTTGAAGTTCAGTGATATAATTGTTTGCCATAAAATAAAAGCTAGTAGATTTAAACCCAGGCTTTCAGGAGGTGTTTATTTAAATAGCAATTTTAAAACAATGCTTATTAATGAAAAAAATATGGTATGGCTTTGTGTATACAGAAAGTTAGTTTTATAGTGTATTTTGAGAAGAGCATAATCCTCTATTTCTCTTTTTGATATTGAGGTACTAACAGTATCTCTGCTTCTTAGATCCTAACAGGTGAAGACTGGAATGCTGTTATGTACGATGGCATAATGGCATATGGTGGCCCATCATCCTCAGGCATGATAGTCTGCATATATTTCATTATCCTCTTCATCTGTGGTAACTGTATCCTTTGTGCTCCCTGGAAACTTCTCCAAATGGGACTGTGTGGCAGGGTGTAACCATACTGGGGGCATATACAAAATTTCTCTAGGAGAGAGTAAATTGCAGTAGATATGAATGCCCATTCTGTATGTGCTAAGTCCTTTGAATTGACTGTTCTTTGTACAGCAATTCCCTTTCTTTACATTCCCTAACAGATGAGATTCCAGTGATCTCCAAGTGCATCTCAAGCCACTACAAACCACTAGATTTTTTTAATTCTTCCTTATTCTACCTGCTTGTCTCTATTTGACATCTCCTCAAAATGCACGGTTGTCGTCTGATCTCTGTGACAGTAATTTCCCGTTCATCCTTTTGACGCTTGTTATAGCCCTGACAAATCTTACGCATACTGACAGTGGAGCCAGCGATCCACTGTATAGTGCAGGGACCAGATGAGAGAAATCTACAAGGAGAAATGTTAAATCAGTTAGGATTAAGTCTTCAGCAACATTCCCCTTCCCTGCATTGAGTATACTGGAAATACTCCTTTGGTCCAATATATCAAAAGAAGCTGGTGTCATTCTCATAAGTTCTTAAAAGGTCAGGAGGTAATAAAAGGGCAAAAACATTCTATTTTCTGTACTATACGGTACTTGAATCAGTGTTTGTACTTAACTGATATGGACTGGAGTAGGGAATTTGATAGAGATTGTTATAGACATAGGAGACAGGGCATTATAAAAATATTTTTTTTCAAAATGCCTGAGCAGTCTTGACTTTTACAAAACAATGTTTCATATTTAAAACTTGATCAGGCAAGTATAAAGTTATTTTGTTTGTTTCTTTAAATACATCAAATATTCTGCTATTTTAAAATCAGTGACCCTAATTGATCTCTGCTGATTTTACACTTGGTATTATTCTGGTCCATAAAATGAGTGTTATTTGCACTACACTCCAACATCACACATCTCTACACTTAAGGCTGGGAACATGGGTTTTATCTCTCTCACATTGTCATTGTTTCTGCTGATAATAAACTAAACGTGTGGTAAGGCATAATGTCCTTAAAATTATTTGAAACAGATATCTTGCTAAATGTCTTCTTGGCCATTGCTGTGGATAACTTGGCAGATGCTGAAAGTCTAAATACAGCTCAGAAAGAAGAAGCAGAGGAAAAGGAAAGGAAAAAGAATGCAAGGTAAAACAGTTCAGGCATGTTGAATGAGCAGGAGAGGGGAAGAAGAAAGTAAGGAATTCATTTTTTCATAAGGGTTTTCTTTACCTAAACACCTTCACCATCTTTAAAATTTACTTGACTCAGGAAAAAAAGAAGGAAAGAATTTACCTTAACATTAAAGTAACACCCAATTAAAATAATTTTAGATAAAATTTGGTTAGTGACTGGGAAAATAGGGTCATCTAAGGACATATGGATAAGCCAGCTGATATTTAAACATTACAATGGTAGGATTATTGCACAATTAGAACAAGAATGTATTTGTTCTTGCCAGTGAACCTGTGGAATCAGTTCTGTAACCCTTATATAGAGAAGACAACCTTCTGTGAGATCAGTGCATGCATATTGAAGTCAGTGCAAGTTGTTATTTGAGTCCGAGGGCACAATTTATCCACCTAGAAAAGAGGAATGATCATGCATTGAATTTTTGGGGGACTAGCTTCTGCAATATATACAAAATGATAATGTTTTAAATGGATGTAGTGCACTCAAATGCAATAGTTTTTATTGCTCTGACGTCTACTGCTTTAAATATAATTTTAAATATTTTACGATATGTTTAGGTATACTCTTAACTTTTCAAATAATGGGTATAGTTCACTTTAAGTCTTCTGTCTTAACATTATTTGCATTGTAATTTTATTATTATTATTATTGTTATTATTTTTTGTATTTTGTAGAAAGGAGAGTCTGGAAAATAAAAAAAGTGAGAAGGCAGAAAGTGACCAAAAGAAGCCCAAGGATAGTAAGGTGTTTATTTTTTAAAACATGTCTTTTAGAGAAGCAGTTTCACTAATTCTAAGGAGTACTTTTCAAGCCTGGTGTGCTTTGTGATTTGTTTTATGAATTCATCATCTATACATTTTTTCTAGGCAAAGGAAACTGTTCTGATACTTTGCATCCTTGCAGAATCTCTTAGCCCAGAAAATCATTTTGATTTTGATATCCTGAGAAGGGGAGCTCTTAGAGCATGCAATAATTAATTGATATTACCTTAGGATCCCTGTATGTGTTTTGCCAGATAAATCCAATGAAAGAGATGATAAATGGAAGTGAATGATAAATTCTTATTTGAATTTTCAAATGGTTTTAGTATATTTTTTTACTAAATCTGTTAGTTATATCCTGATTGTAATATACACAGCTAGAAGTATGTGGATATTATATAAAAATCATCTTATAAAAATATGTGTTAAAATGTCAGTTTTCTTCCACTGTTCTCGGTGTTACACTGTTTCAGAAAAACTCAAAGTAAACATGGGGGTGACTTTCTTGACTTCAGAGGCTCAGTTGTTTTGCTTTCTAATAAGTTTTATACACAAAGAAAGCTATACGAAAAATTATTTTTTTCCTTGTGCATCTCTTTCATTGCCATAGGTGACAATTGCTGAATATGGAGAAGGAGAGGATGAGGATAAAGATCCCTATCCACCCTGTGATGTACCAGGTATGTGAATACCAGCCAGAAGACATGAACATTTAAGTTTGCTAAAATATCCTAAACTAATTCTCACTGAACACTGCATCAATTCATTTGAAGTTGTTGAAGTTGTGCTCTGTTATTACTGGATAAATGGATCTGTGAGTTAAGTATGACCTTTTCCTTTGGTTCCCTAGACTGTACATACATGAGAGTTAATACTGTGAGCCTGAAAACTGCTGGGTTTATTCTTATCTGGATGTGAGAGCAAATTCCAAAATGTTTGGCAAAAAAATGGAGATTCTAGGGCTGAAGGTGTTCAGTTACTTTTGTTTTAGCTTCTCCTAGTCCAGCGGACATGTCTGTCTAATAAGTTCTGACTGATTGTCTGGACACCTAATACAGAAATCTGATTCTACCCTACCTTTTGAGTATCTTAATATCCTTTTTATATTGTGGAGCCCAGAAGTGCACATAATATTAAACGTAAAGCTGCACCAACAATATATTTATAGTGAGAGAATTACCTCTTTTGACTGACTGGCCATGCTGTGTTTACAAATGCAGTTTGCCCTCCTGGCTGCCAAAGCACACTGCTGGCTCATTCACGCTCAACCTACCGTCACCCAGCACTCTTAGATCTCTTTCTGTTGAGCTGCTCTCCAGCCACTTGTATCCCAATCTTTACCTGTGTCTGGCATTGCTCTGTCCCAGTGTTGTGTCAGTGCCGGGCACTTACCATACTGAATTTGATCTCCTTGCTGACTGTCCAATGTTCCAATCTATCTAGATCCCTCTGAAAGGCCTATCATCCCTCCAGAGAATCAACAGCGCCTCCCAGTTTACTGCTGTCAGTGAACTCACTATGAGTCATTCCACTCCTGCATCCAGATCACTGACAAATGCCTTGAACAGAACCAGCCCTAGGCCTGTGCCCTGGGCAACACCACTACTGACCAGCTGCCAAGCAGATGTAGCTCCATTCACAACACTTCTTGTAGATGGGTATAGCATTGCCTAGCTTCCAGTCAGCAGGGACCTCTGCTAACTCCTTCAGTACTGTGGAGTGAATCTCTTAGGAACTTTCATAGATTCATTCATATTGGTTCATAGATTTTTAGAACTGTGGTATGCAAATATGATTTTCCAGTGAGCCATGTATATTTTAATAAAATTGTATATTGTTATAAAAAATTAGTCTTTTTTTCTTTCATAGTAAAATAAATGTTTAATTTAAAGTAGGTGAAGATGAAGAAGATGAGGAGGAAGAACCAGAGGTACCAGCAGGCCCACGTCCCCGTAGAATATCAGAACTAAATATGAAGGAGAAGATAACACCAATCCCTGAAGGGAGTGCCTTCTTCATTTTCAGCAGCACCAATCCGTAAATATCATTTTGAAAAATACTGTTTTAGCCTCTCAGGTGGTGAAGGAGCAGGCATCCTTACAGTGAGGTGTGAGGTTAAGGAAGGAATTGCAGTACCTGTCTGCAGCAAGATAGAGATTGGTATATCTCCTGCAATTTTCTAAATGTCTTGGTAAATAAAACTAATTTGTTATATACATTAATTTGCTTCCCACTGTCAAAGATGACAGCATCTTTTACATATAGACTATCAAGCCTGCATCAGGGTGAAAAGTATTCTTTAATGTATATTGGCTATTTATTGTGTTAGGCACTGGATATAAAAGGTGTGACATGATACGAGCATTTTTTACATGAGATAAGATTCCTAGAAACCCTAGGAACCTTTTTATAGCTTAAGGGTGAGAAAGGAGAAGAGAAAGTAAGAAAGAGAGTAAGTGAAAAGTAGAAAAGATATATATATATTCCTCTTAGGGGGACAGTATTTTTCCAGATTCAAGCAAACACTGAAGAGAAAGACAATTATTTAACAACAACAACAAAAAAAAATCAAGAAAAATAGTAGTTGGATTTGGGAAAGAATGGGAACCTTTCACCAGTGTCTAACTCCAGAGCATTTCAGGTTCTATAGCGATGAAGAAAGCAAGCTTCAATACTCAGTAAAAGTTGTTACTGATTGTTGGATAGAAGTGAACAAGTGAACAGACTGAAGATAGCTGATACATTCATATATAGCAATTTTATCAGCAGTCTTAGGATTTTAAATGTTATTTGGTACGGGAAAATACTGTCTTCTCAGTAGTAGTGGTTATCACAGGTAAGACAGCATGAGGATCAGGATACAATGTTTTGGTGTTGTATCTTATTGATTACATGGGCTATCTAACATTCCTCAGAATTTTCAGACAAACTGGAAAGTTTAACAAACAGTTTAACAAACTGTTAATTTTAAGAACACATACGCTGAATGCAAAAATCACCGGATCTGAACATATCAAATTCCTTTTGACTTCAAGTAGTGCTATAGTTTCTCAGGCCAAAATTTTGCTTAATTAAGATACACTGTATGCTGATAATCTACTTAACAGTAAATTTTTACTAAGAACCTCCTTATTCTTCAGAAGAATATTTCAGTCAACTTCGGTGTTCAACAGTTAAGAACCCGATCCTGCCTTTTTGCAAATTTAGTCCTGGACCAACACCAGTGAAGTGCTCAGTAACCTTGGTCTCAGTGATTGTAAGCATATGTGCAGTTCCACTTCATCGTATTTGGCTGAATCGTAGCAGCTCTGTAATATTCAACACCCACTTGTCCTATAATTCAACAAAAAAGAGTCTTCCAAGGAGATTCTGATTTAAGTGGAGTCTTTAAGTAACACAATGAGATCTCCATCCTAAACATTTCACCAAATTAATATTTTTGACAGCTTTAATAAATGTCAAATCAAACTTGGGATCTGAAATGACTTAATATGTGGCATTTGGCCCATTTGATTGTCCTTTATGTACATGCACAGTGGTACAAACACTGGAACTTGTAATGACATTCAAAACCCATTCTGCTGGGAAATATTTCTCTTAGATTCCTTTGTTAAGTGTGCTTTCACAACAGATCAACTGGATTTTGATTTTTTTTTTTATTTTTTATAAGGTATAGCAATAGCTTCAGCATATACACTGCTTTTTAGCTGCTGATGGTTCCCCTGTTCCATTGGCATTGGCAAAGTAATAGAAAATCTGTATTAGCGATCTGCTGAATTCTATTTGCACATGTAGTATATTTTTGTATTTCCTCTGCAGAATTCGAGTGGGATGCCACAGGCTCATCAATCACCACATCTTTACCAATCTCATCCTTGTCTTCATCATGCTGAGCAGTGTTTCCCTAGCAGCAGAAGATCCAATTCGCAGCCACTCTTTTAGAAATAATGTAAGCCCATCATTTTTATGTCTGGAGATTAATATTTCCTCACAGAATAACAATCCTTTAGGACTATTGCCTGAGTTTTGATTTCCAAGTTAAGAAACTTTCCTTTTACTTTTTCAAGTCTTACACAAGCATTTTTTCTGTAAAAGACATGAATCTTTTAAAGACAAGTAACTCTACTGTTGGAACATCATAGGTATTAGAACCATTTTGTATTAGTGGTGAAGCAAGCCTACCAAGTTATTGTGAGTTGTGCATGCTTTTGATTCGGTATGAAATAGCTGAGATGATGGAACCAGTAATAGTCTGTGGGGACTTGGACAGAACTTCCAGTCCTCTCCTGTCTCATTATTGATTTGCAGAGATAGCCATGGAGTTAGAGAAAATTCTTCCACATTTTCCAAGATGGGTCTATTAGGTCAGTAAAGGTTCCAGTAAAGAACTACTGGGGCAATTACATGGAAAATGCAGCTTTTGTTTTAGCCTATCCTTCTAGAGAAAAGCTTGAGAATGGAACTCATAATATTAAAACAAAACAAAACAAAACAAAACAAACAAACAAACAACAACAACAACAACAAAACATAAGAGGACATCAACAGAAAGACCTTCCAAAATGCATTATCAAAATTCCAAACTTTTTTGTTTCAAGGTGTGGGGATGGCCACAAGTTGACAGTAGGTTGGATGCTTATCTTCTGTATCTGAAGAACTACCATTCTACTTCAGATTTTGTGTTCAGTTTTGACACACATCTCAGTGCTGCCCCACTTTGGCTTTGCATTGTAGAATAGTCACAGGGTGCACCAACTAGATTCCTTCCAGATGAAGCTGAAATTTACACTCCAACACATACACTCAATGCAAAAACTTTTGCTGAGACCTAAGCTGAGAAATGCACTTCAACCACTAATAGGACTTGAGTTCATGTAATGAGAACAGACATATATGTAGGTAAAATGGAGGTATCGGTCCTCAACATTACTTCCATCCTCTGCTCTGCTTGTGTCCCTATAGTTCTTGCTAGTATGCGTGCAGCCTCTGAAGTCTTCTTTGGACTATTGACATTCTCTGAACATTTTTGCAGTAACATAAAAACAAAACAAACAAACAAACAAAAAACCAACCAACAACAACAACAACAACAAAGCACAAAAGCTAATACTTTCTCCAAAGGTAAAACTAGGTCAAAGCACAAAGGCACTCTGTGTACTGTTCAGTGGAGCCATTTTTTTCCCATATCTGTAAATCTGAACAAGTGCAATCTTACAAATATATCACGGTAGTGGATGAACAAAACAGACCTGGTGAGCAATACTGAAACAGCTACTGTAGAAATGGCTTGAAGGGCTGGTATTTCTTTTTGTAACTAGAGGAGTGCTAGGAAGATGCAACTCCAGAGTGGTGGTAATTGAAGAGGTTATTCCTATTCCTTTACCTAACAGGTAAAATGTTTGAGTGATTTTGAGAAGACATTGCCCTCTTGTAAAAATTCACAAATGCACCAGACTTGCATATTTTCCTTGTTATTATTTTCAATGACCATGCTTCCTTCAAATGGCCATCTTGGCAAGGGAAAGAACTTCCTGTTGAATGACAGAATAGAGAGCTTAGCATTGACTTTGTGAGTTGGTAGCTGGAAGACTCAAAAACACTGAAAAATATGATGCACAAGTTGGTTGTTAAGTTTTTACAAGGGTGGCCTCTGCTTATTCCAGTTGGCACTCAAGTTCAATATTATGGCCTTCTGGTGAGCGTTCATGCTATCCCTTCTGTAAATATCATTGCTTCTAGACAACTCCTTGCTTTTTGTGATGAATATCTTGTGTTTGCTCATCACTGAAGGTCGTGGTAAGATTCCAAGATAATGGACAGCACATGGGCTATGTCCTTGAGGGATCAAGACATACTTGCCACTGCTGAACATGGTAGCTAACCATCATGACGAGTCCCAGCTTCTGTGTCTCTGCTGAAATTCATGACATTGTACAGGAGTGAAAAAAAAAAAAAGTTTAACAAAATGGAATGGCTTTAGAACATGTCTTTTAACTCTAGAATTAATTCCTTACTGCTAATTTTTGTTGAATGGCTTTCATATATGACTCTTTCAGCCCCTGATAGGGACAGAAGGATATATTCTTCATCTGAAGATGGGGAAGAAAAATTCCTTTTATCTGATCTAATACGAATATTTCCTTTGTGTGTTGTCTCTTTATTTTATTTCTCCTTCCCATTTTATTATCTGCTGCACCACAGGCAACATGTTTCTGTGCACAACTGATTGCTGGGTGAATTGCTGGAACTAGTGCAGTACTGCAGTGTATGGCAATAACTAAATCAGGTGCTAGCAGTACTGCCACCTTGAAAGGGTGAAATCCTGGTTCAGTTGAAATATATGGCAATGTTCCTGTTGACAATAGAGTACTCAGTATGAAATACAAAATATTTTTAAAAGTTTGCATGCCACTGTGCATGTCACAGGTTCTTCTAAAATTCCAGGAAAAAAAAAAAAAAAAAAAAAAAAAAAAAGTCACTGCTGTATCTTCCAAGCTTCAGAAAAAATAGATGAAGTGCTGATTTAAATTATTTCAGTTATTCATTAATTTGCTTTGTGACACTTTAGCTTAGTCAATACAGTAACAACAACAACAAAAGAGCTAATTTAATAGTAAACATCTCTCTTTTTTGTAAGATCATGTAGCTATGTGAAAGGCTGAAGAAAGTACCTATGAAAACTGATAGAGGAAACTCTGAATTGAAAGAAAATCTCACTTACTGGGTCTTTATGGTAACATCTCATCTCATATGGTAACATCTCATATGGTGACATCTGATAATTTTTTATGTAAACAAAGATGGTTGCACAGTAGCTGGTATTTTACACTACGTTGACTTAATTCCCCATTTACCTATTTAGATTTCTTCAGGTGTTGTTGTGCATGTGGTCTAAATTGTAAAAAAATATTAATAGATGGATTTCTTACTGTGGCACATATTATACCTTGCAGATACTTGGTTACTTTGACTATGCTTTCACAGCCATCTTTACTGTTGAAATCCTGTTAAAGGTAATGCATTGTTAATTGATCCTTGTTAGCTCAAAAGCAGCTTTAGCAATAATGTTTGTAACTTTTTGTTTACCTTCCAGATCCTAGGGTATGCAGATTATGTCTTCACTAGTATGTTTACATTTGAGATCATTTTGAAGGTAACAGGTTTTTAAAGGAAGTTTGTTTAAAAGGATTTCCCTTGTGTGTCACCTTCCAAGAAAAGGCACTTGAAATGTTCTTCGCCTTTTCTCTAAGTGATCAAAGCTAAATTTTTTTTTAAACAAGAGGATTTTTTTTATTTGACAATTTCTTATAGTTTTGATTGGTTATTTTTTGCCATTGGATGCATGTAGAAGCTGACTTTTTATCATTACATCAATTTAGTAATTCATTTTTTTTTACCCTTTTAAAACTTACAGTTGTCAGAAAAGGGAAAAAAAACACTGCGCATGAGCTTTTCCTTCTCCCTGCTCTGGCATTTCTAAAAAGAGTTGATCAGTCTTGTAAGGAGGGAGCATGTAATTTCTCATTTCTCTTGCTGAACTATATTCACAGAGCTAAAATAGATAACTATTTTCTTGCAATAGGACTTGCAAGATATCTTGCATTTATCTATCTGTATACTAAGATACTTTGCATTTATCTTATCTTGGGCATACATTTAAATACACAGAAAGGCATAAATATGCTTACTTAAATGTATTACCCATGCATGAGTTCAAAATTGGCATTTTAATGTACAGTTTGTGTACTGATTATTGAGAATATCCATTGGGGTTACTCAGACTTTACACGCGTAAATCTTATTTTGGCAAAGAAGCTGTATAACTCAGCATGTTAGGTTCACGTGGGGAAAATGCTGAACAATGCAATAAAAGGTTTTTTGTTTGTTTGTTTGTTTTTTAATTTGTTAATGTTTTTCCAGATAATTTTGTATGATTCTTAAAAATTTAATTCAGTGAATATTCAACATAAGCTTTTGCTTGAATAACCCCAATCTATACAATTATGAATTTCTGGTGCACTAAGAATCTGTACATAAACTTTACATTTCCACTTGAGGACTAAGCTTAACAAAATCTATTCTCCCAGCTTTTGCTCATATTGCTGTGCATACTCTTCACAATGCAATTTGATTAATACTAATTGATGCAATATTTGGGCTGTTTACAAGATAAGCTGTACTGTAAATAGTAGACTATATTTATGCTTGCAGATATTCTCACAGACTTCTGTTTATCCCCTTCTCATTTTCAGCAGTGAGGAACTTGCTAAAAAATTTGTAAATCTTGTAAAATTTTTGACATTCTAGAAAAAAAAATCCAGATTTTTTACATCAAGAGAAAATAAATAAATAAATAAATAAATAAAAGAACAAAGCACTGAAATGTTTTGTAGCATTAGAACAAACTAGTTCCAAACGCTGAATTTGAGAAGCCATACTAAATATGTTGGTGCCATTTCTGTGGCAGAAGAGAGTCAATAGACCACCCACATGCTCTGAGCAGCCAGTTTGTATAGCTTCTGTAGTTCCAGTTGTGTTTCTCTACAGACAGATGAATTATAAATTCTGGCATAAACAAGCATAACTGGATGAATTAAGAAATGTTCCTACTGACTGCAAAAGATTCTGACATTGATTTATTCTAGGGAAGTAGGAAACACCAGAGCTACTGAAATCTGGCATTGTGAAATACTACAAAGAAACAGGGAGCCCAATCAGAGCCCAAAATGTTGATGCTCCTGACTCCACTATCTCCAGGAAGCTCTGCCTGGCAGTGCACTCACATGTATTTATAAAGAAAATAAATTGTATTGTAAAAAAATTAGCAGACAGTATATATACATGCCTGCTTTGCTAACATGTCTCAGATTCTGGCTTTGCTTGCTTGTGGCTTGAGTCCTCCATGTTTTCCCTGCTGGGTTCTGCTCTGGGCTTTTGACAGTATCCAAGTCATACAGAAACTGTGTGTGTTCTACAGGGAGCAAATTCAAGATCTGTAGGAAAAATAGCATTCCTTAATTTCCAGTCAAAAAATATGTGAAACCGATAAGAAGGTAACCAGTGGCAATATCAGCTGCAGAGGAGAAACTTGCACATGTCCAAAAAAGGGGGTTTTAAAACAGAATAACTCACATGTGAAGAGTCTCCTTGTGCTCTGTTTTATTGCCTGCTCTGCAGACATGAGGATTTCCACATTATATGCTGTTGAGGTTATGAGTGAGGATATGAATAACAGAAAAGCTGCAATATCAGTTTAAAGCATTTAAGAATTCTCTTATGTAACCTCTCCATAGCTTTCAAATCCAGCTTACCATCCTGTTTGCAGTACTTGGCAAATGTGAAAACGTCAGAGTGAAGGCCAGGTTATGGCCTTGTGTTTTTAACCTTGCCCCAGCTGTGCTAATCCCACACCATTTAAACCACTCCCCACTGGTGTGGAATTACAGGCAGGAGGAAAAGAGCAATAGTGGTGATGTCCTGGATGCTCAGTGAGTGCTCTCCAGCATTGGCTCTTCTGAAGGCTGTGTGGCCGTGCTCACTACCTCGTGTTTGCATTAGGGTCTGTGACCTGAGCAAAGGATAGATTTTTTTTTTTTTTTTTTTTTTTTTTTTTTTTTTTTTTGTAGAACAGTTTTAGTCAAATGCTTCTGCTGGGATTTGTAATGATGGAAGCGTGAGTTCCCATATAAAGATGGGATGATGAGTACTTCAGCTGTATTTCTACATCCATATATTTTAACACTCGTGGGTATCTTTATGTTAAATACAGTTAAATGATCACATACTACCATGTGAATGGATGTTTGTAGATGGATGTAGGCTTGATACATCTTTATAATATAGTTATATTAGTGCTTAACTCCCACTGATTTTAATTAGTTTAACCACCTATAACTGGAAGTGAAGTGAGCTAGGACAGTCTACGGGTTGTTCCACTGCCCTGAGGAATCCTAGTCCCCAGTACCACAAACAGCACGTACGCTGTCTTCCAAGATACCCATGCATTATCTTAACCCATCTCTGGTGTGAAAGAGAAAAATAACAATGTGATGCTGCCTTGTGACAGCCTTGTACTGATTCTGCACCAGATTTTACTCTCAGGATTTTGCAATACATTTTCAGCTCCTTCAATTCTCAAGACAAAAAGAATGACTAAGAATCAGAATCTGGTCCTTATAGTTTAGTAAGTGTGGCAGTTTTATGGTTCTTTTAGTCATTTTTCTGTAAAAGGCCCAATCAGTTCAGTGAGATCAGTTCTTAGATGAGTACAACATTTGTTGACATCAGAAGCAATTAACACATTTGCTAGTGTTGCTTGAGCAGAATATTGTGATTTAAATGAAAGTTAGTTAAAACACATAGTGGGATTTTTTATCTCAGCTCCTTTTAGAAGGTGAGATGCTATTGTATGCATTCACACTCTAGGCAAGTGTCTTGTAAACAGCCTAAATGTCACTTTGAATAAAATGAAATGGAGAGTAAACATGTAACAATTCTGTTTTTAGATGACAGCTTTTGGAGCATTCCTTCATAAAGGGTCCTTCTGCAGGAATTATTTTAATTTGCTGGATTTGCTGGTTGTGGGTGTTTCTTTGGTATCGTTTGGTATTCAGTAAGTATTATAATGGGAACAATTTATTTTTACTTTGGGGTTTTATGCTGAAATCAATCTTCCAGCTCCTTTTGTTCTGCCATTGGATGTAGGTGTGTAAAATCAGTATTCAGGGCTGGGAATGGGAAGAATTAATGATTTACATGTAGAGTGTTGTAACTCACTACTAATACAGGTTGGAAACAAATTCCAGCTTCCTGCTATTGCTAAGAGAACAAGGAAGAGCACCATGACACTATTGTGTAGCAAGTAATTCTGGGAGTTTCAGGAGGTTTGTTTCAGAAGGTTACCCTGTGCTATTGTGACATGTACAGTCTAGTTCGATGAGCTTGTTCTTTTGGCATTACCCTACTGGGCTATGTAACCTGACAGAATTTGAAGGGGAGAGCAGTTGTACCTTAATCAGGACTGAAAGTGGTAGTGAAGATATGTTTTGCTTCCTTCTTTTGGATGAGGCAGAACATAATAAGAGTCTGAAGGTGCTTACTAATTCACTGAATGAGCAGTTGTGCCTCATTCAGAATCATCTGTGAAGCCTTTACTGACCTAGAAAAGAGCAAGAGCTAGGTGTCCATCAGATGCTTCCCGATTTGTATTCTGCTTGTACTACCAGTTATGCAAGCTTTCAGTTTCACAACGTGTTCTTTAAAGGGCTATCTACTATTATTTTATCTCAAAACGCAGTTGTAGCTACTTAAAGAGAATGTGAGTCAGATGAGATCTTTTTAAATCCAGTTGGTTGGAAATTAAGGTATTTGTGGATTTACAGGACTTAATGTTTTTGAAAGAGCTCGTCAACATGGTAAAAATACTTTGGGGAGTATTTTTCTCCTGATCAAACATAATTTGGTCATAATTTTGGTCAAACATAATCAGCCAAGATTCTGAGCTGTTAATTCCAAGTTGCTCCAGAAATCAAAATTATCCTTATGGTATTTATGAAGTTGATATTATTTTCTAGTATCTATAAGAGATCAGTAAAGGAGTGCTTCAAAAAATCTTGTATGTTAAATTTTGATATGTATTTAAAAAATTTTCATGTATAATGAAGTTGTAAGAACATTGTTATTATAAGTAAAATCGGTTATCTTAAAAGTAACAGATTTTTTTTTTTTTTTTTTTTTTTTTTTTCAGATCAAGTGCTATCTCAGTTGTAAAGATCCTCAGAGTCTTAAGAGTCTTGAGGCCGCTAAGGGCAATAAACAGAGCAAAAGGACTTAAGGTATTTATTTTTATCTTTTTCTAAGTTACGTTTCTGTTGACCTTATTCTTCAATACTGCCTCAGGTTAAAAAGTCTAGCACAAGAAAAATTCCCTGGAGAAGGTCACAGGGCAACACCATAAATCAATTCCTGATTCTTAAATGTACTAGGCCAGATTGTGCCCACCATTACAGCAGTTTATATGTGGAGGAACACCACTGCCATGGAGAGATTTGACTATAACACTTGCTGTGAGACAACACGTCACAGCAATATTTCCATTGCAGTTCCACAGTGCTTATGTACTCTTTAATCTATACATGCTGCTAGGTCTATCTCAACAAACTTAAAAATTTAGAAAACAAGTTTAAGTGTGGTAGCAGGTATAATACTGACAATGCAAAAATGGTAGTTTTAAAAGGTAATCTAAATGTGATAAATAGGTGTTTACTCTTATGGTAGTATTTTGTGATGCTACTAAATAACAAGTTGTGCCTAAATTTTTTTTTTTTTTTCTTTCCAGCATGTTGTTCAATGTGTCTTTGTGGCTATTAGAACTATTGGTAATATCATGATTGTTACAACTCTGCTGCAGTTCATGTTTGCTTGCATTGGAGTGCAGCTGTTCAAGGTAAGCAAACTCTCAAAATCTGTGCTTCATCAAGAAGAGCAAAGCTGAGCTGAATTATGAATTCTGTGTGGCTTGCTGCTGGAAATGGGCTGGTCCCAATCATAATATAAATGCATTTACTTTGTTTATTCTGCATTTTATCATTGTTTTTCTCATTTTATACATAGGGAAAATTCTACAGATGCACTGATGAGGCAAAACAGAATCCTGAGGAATGCCGGTGAGAATTCCTTTAAGCTAAGAAAGTGTTTTTTTTTGTTTGTTTGTTTTGTTTGTGTGTGTGTGTGTGTTTTCTTGTTTGTTTTGTTTTGTTTTTAATAATTTAAAATGTAGCAAGCATGTGTGACAGGCTGCTCAGATTTGTATAAATTGGAATTGCCATCTTGAAATCCAGCAGAAAACTTTAAAAAATAAAGGTAGTCAGCACAGGTTATCAAGGGAATAAAATGAGCTTGCTGATGGAGTAAAATGAACTATTTTGAATAGAGCATGGAATAATCTGAGGTCTAATTTAATATTTCACTAATGGCAGTTTGTTTCCTTCCCTTTCCTACAGGGGGATATACATTGTTTATAAAGATGGAGATGTTGATAATCCAATGGTCAAAGAGAGGGTCTGGCAAAATAGTGATTTCAACTTTGACAATGTTCTGTCTGCTATGATGGCCCTTTTTACAGTGTCCACTTTTGAAGGCTGGCCAGCGTGAGTGAATTCTCCATGTTTTTGCATTAGGATTGAGACAGATTTTCCAGAAAAGTTCTCCATCATTTACTGTGGGAATAAAAATGTTGTTTTTGCGGAGTTACATTGTTTAGAGGGGAGGAATGTGGTATTGAGATATGCTGTGATAAGTGAGTGATAAGAAAGCTTAACAGACAAACTTGTAAAATGCAGACAACCAGACTCCTCAGAGCAATTAGGTGAAGATCACAGTGTCAAGTCAAGTCAGATAAGTGAAGAAACATTACCACTTCAAACAGTAAAAAAGTCAAAAGAAATTTGAAATTTAACAGGCCAGTAACTGAAGGCCATGTATTGTCTGTGAAGCATTGGATAGGTTGTGAACCTGGATTACCCAGGCAATGGGGAAACAGGGGAGGGTCCCGGTCATCAAGAAAGTATATAAACTGTACTATGTGACTAGTAGGTGCGCTCCTGCTTGTGGGACGCCCGCCATTGCAATCACGAATAGATTACTACTTCACTGAGATCCTCGCCTGAGCCTAAGTTATTGGCTACAGGGTGTTTCTCACATTTACTGAGCACTCAGGGGTAACAAAACAGTCAAGCAATAATCAGGCTTCCTTCAGTAAATGAAACCAATTTAAAATCAGGAGCACAATGTAGGCTAACTTAAAAGTACTGTATGGTCTCTGAATATAATAGTTTTGTGTGTGTGCCTGTTCATACCAATGGAATCTTGTGTTTGATTCCTAATCTTTCAGCTTCTTCTGCTATAACAATCTATTCTTTTAATTCTACTGGAAGTAATCCTTTTTGACATTTATCCATCATGCAATTTAAATAATACTAACTAATATGAAAATTTTAGGTGTTTGAGTAAATTTACTATAAAACTAGGAAGTAGTACGCTGCATAAAGAAACCCTGGAAGAGCAAGTTACCACTTGGTATTTGCCTAAATGAGTAGTCTTCTAGGACAGCATTATGTGGAAAAACAAAAACCAAGCTGGTCATTATTTTGATTATTTTGAAACAAACAAAAACAACAACAAAAATCACCAAACAAAACATTGTGTGGTGTGCTTCTGTGTTTGATATGCTTGTAAATGCTGCCAGTACTCAGAGAAAGATAATAATAAACAGGAGGCCACTTGTGAAATCTGTCCTTGGAGTCTGCATATTTTACTCTCTTTTGCCATTGTAATGATAACTTTTTTCTTTTCTTTTTCTTTCTCCCTGTCCGGTGTGCCGCCCCCCCCCCCCCCCCCAGGCTGCTGTACAAAGCTATTGATTCGAATGGCGAGAATGTAGGACCTGTATACAACTATAGAGTGGAGATATCCATTTTTTTCATCATCTATATCATCATTATTGCTTTCTTTATGATGAACATATTTGTTGGTTTTGTCATTGTTACATTCCAAGAACAAGGAGAACAAGAATATAAGAACTGTGAGCTGGACAAAAATCAGGTTAAAATAAATAATAAACTCTTTTAGTTCTTGAAATAATTCTTTTATTATTATTACTGTTATTACTATTTTTGCACAAAGAGCTTCTTTTCTGCTTTGGGCCAGAAGAGGGCATCAAACACATATATTAGGTTAAAACAAACAAACAAAAAAAATTAGCACTAGTAAATCCTACCTTTTAATATTCAGGTTGCTATATGTTTCTCTTCCTGTAAGCCCAGTATCTCAGTCGTTTTGTTGTGAAGGTTGTCACCTTAAGCTTAATAATTTAAACTAACTTCTTAGTGTCTCACTTCTCGGTGTCACGTTAGGAAGAATACAAGCACTTGCCAGTTTATCCATAGGCAGAGGTAGATTATACAGTAAGAACAAGAATATAAAAGTTACATGCTGAATAGTCCAAAAATGTTCAAAGAAAGCGATTGTGTTCAAAACATTCTATGCTTTTTTTTTTTTTTTTTTTTTTTTTTTCCCCTGTTTATTTAGGAATTCACAGGATTTTATGCTGTGCAGTTACACTGGTGTTTGAAAACTGTAAAGATGAAGCATGACTTACAGACTAAATAATAGTCATCATTATTATTATTCACTGAGATTCCTTACAGTGAATTCTTGATGATTCATTAGTATTATGATGGCTGGGTATCGGTATGATGATATGTGTATCCATAAAATACAGTGCACATAGTACTATATACTATACATACGCATATACATACATATTGTCTGTGGTTTGCTACTACATTGTACAAAGGTAAACCACTTCAGAACTTCCATGAGCACCCTTTGATTCTTTTTATGTAACTGAGTATTGTGTATGATCAGATATAGTTGTAAATAAATAAATGAGGATTGGTAAGTTACTTGATTACTTTGTTAGTACTTAATAATAAAAAATCTATGTAAAGTAGATACACTGCATATTTCTAAGATTTATATTTAACACTTTGTACTTATGATTAATTATATTCGAATTTGGTTCACTGTTAGGTATGGTCTGACAATTTTTGACGTGCTTGCTTTTACAGCGTCAGTGTGTGGAATATGCATTGAAAGCACGTCCTCTTCGTAGATATATTCCAAAAAATCCTTACCAGTACAAGTTCTGGTACGTGGTGAATTCTACTGGATTTGAATACATCATGTTTGTCCTCATCATGCTGAACACACTTTGCCTGGCTATGCAGGTAGGAAAACCAGAAGCTCTTCTGAAGCCAGTGGCATGAATTGCAAGGGAAGATGTGGCTGATACATTGCTTTTCATTTATGGCAACTTGTATTTTTTTATAAAGTGAAATTAAAACAAACAACTTCTCTTCATAGTACTCTTCTGTGGCACATGCTAGTCTGTGTATTAGTTCTCTGAGATAAGTGTTTGTAAGAGCTTTATGTGGATGGTCTTCCTAACATAATGAAGCTCCTTGATCTATATTTGATCATTGTAATTTAATGTAATTTATAAATGTCTATTCCCAAGGTTGTCCATGTGCAAGAAAATGCGAAGGGAATGTAAAAGCAAAATTTTGTTAGCTAACATTTCTCTGTTAGCAAACGTTTCTCTGAACCCCTCAGATTCTTTTATCTAATAAAAGATATCTTACCTTATTATTTTATGCAATGCCTTTAAGCATTACTTCATCCCTTTGTAACTTCTGTACTTGTTCTCTTTGTTTCGTATATGTACTAACCCATATTTCCACCACCTATGTCTGTATCTTCTTCAGAAGTTTAAAAACTTCATATATGAAGCAACTCTAGAATTGTATAATGATGCAAACATACAGATATGTTTTTTTTTTTTTTTTTTTTTTTTATGTTAGCTCTATATCTGTATATATTTGGGTGTATTTTTGCACATGCTCTTTTTGTCTGTTTACCTTTTTCTGCTTTTCCTGCATGCTACATCCACTGTTTTTCACCAGCTGCTTCTCTTATCTACTTTTCCAAGATGTTTCTTTCTTTTCCCCAGTACTCCTGATTTTGGTACGAAAAAGAATCTTTCAAATCCAATCTATATACCCATTCCACTTACTTTGTGCAATAAACTTGCATGCACTGTTATGCTCTTAAATATATCACTCCTATACAATATGTTTTTCTGTGACTAACATACTGCAGGCTTTATAAGCAGATATGACATAAGGCTATGTAATTTAAAAGCTGGGGAAAGATCTGGGGATCTTTAAAAGATCTGGGGAATTGCTTTTGTCTAATACTCCTTTTTTTGAGGAACACAATTCTCCTCAAAACTGTCCTTCTAAGGGTCCCCAGATATAGAGGAATGCCAAATTTGTTCCACTCAGTGCCTGAACAGAATAGGTTTAAATAGCCATTTTTGGACAGAGATATTCAGCTAGTCTTGTGTGTATATAGGTGTGACTCAAAATATACTATTAGAAAATATTTTCCTGTGCTGCACTGTTGCCAACTTTTCATATTCTGCCTTACTTTCATTTATTATTTTAAAATCTTTACTTTTAAATGTGTCATATTTTTCATTCACAGCACTATGGACAGTCTAAGCTCTTTAATGATGCAATGGACATTATGAATATGGTTTTCACAGGAGTGTTCACTGTTGAAATGGTTTTGAAACTGATTGCATTCAAACCCAAGGTAAGTTTTAGACATGATTTAATTAGGTCATCACCACAAGAATTAAGTGTAATGTAAGTTTCACACTAGCTATGTATTATTCAAAGAACAAAAGGAACCTACATGTTTCCCACAGTTATCTATAAGTGAAATCATAACTGAAATGTTAACCTGATAGTATGTATATTTGCAACTCCAGGAAATGAAATGCAGATATCGGAACAAACATTACAAGGTGGTTGATGAGATCTGGAATACTCTGAAGTAATGAAAGTGTCCCTTTCTAAATCAGATAGATCCTTTCCTGTTATAAGCACTACCACATCTCCTATTCAAAGTACTACATTCATAACCTTAAGCCAAGTTAACCTCCAGTGAAGACCTGTATGCTATGATATATATCCTTTTCAAAATGCAAAATTATTTCCTTACTTTTAAAAATATAGTGAGGTACTACAAACATACACAGAAATAACTGGAACATTCAATAGCCTTTTCAGATTTTAATGTTTTCAGTTATATGCACACACCATTTGGTGGAGGACCCCACGCTGGTCAGTCTGGATTCCTTGCCTTAAAGGGACACTGTCAAAATAAGTAATACGGACACATCTTCAAAGGCAGATTTGCAAGAGACACTGATAACAATTAATACTGACTTTAAAAAAAATAAAAAGAAAGATTGTGACAGTTCATGCAGTCTTGTGTGTTCAGTTCTAATACACCATTAATGACAGTGCAAAAATTAATGACAGGCTAAACTAAATTTTGTTTTCATTACAATGAAATCAATACTAATTCTGGTGTTACATCTATGTAAATAAGTGAAGTGCAGTCACTCAATATACGTGGAATTTGAAGGAAGTCAGTCATGCCATTTGAGGTTTCACCATCTAAGGCTGGTATTTTCATTTTCCTTTGCCCTTCTTTTAAAGTACCCAGGAATCCTGTATCTGTAATTGAATGTAAACTGCACTTCCTTTGTTTTAAGTAGTGAACTGGATGATTGTAGTCTGCGTGGGCAATCTTAAAAAAAAAATAAAGCAAAATTTTTGTTTTAAACAAAATAGCTCTGATGCAGCAACATAGCCATGGCAGCTCACAGCTTAGTGTAGGGTAGGTGCATAACTACTTCCCAGCATTTCAAGGTATTTATTCAGTAGCATTTAGCCATGAGCTCTGCTGTGTAGCCTGAGCTACTTGATTTAAGGCTAGCTTATATTCAGCTGAAGATGTAAATGAAGTCTGTATCACTTGAGGTTAGGCATTGAGATCTGAAGTGTGGAGTTCTGGGTGACAGTTTACCCACTCTCCCATGGTCTTGCTCTGCACTGTCCAGTCCATTGTACATTTCTAATGAATTTATTTGTGTGAATTTATTTTTTGTCGTCTATCTTATTTAAATGCTAAGGATTTCACATCAAAACTAACACAATATGAAGCCCCAGAGGGGATAGTTATGTAGACTGCAGTTCCATGAGTATGCTGATTGTATTTCTTGATACATATTTCCTGTTCTATATCCTTGTTACACAATGAATTTTGAGAAGACTTTGCTGCGTTTTATCATCTGCTCTTTGAAAAAAATTGTGAATTCTTGTGTGGTTCTCCATACACTTGTGCCTATAGTCAGCAATAGCAGCTAAAATACAAAACCTAGTGCTCTGATCATGAGTGTATAAATCACAGTTCTTCATTTGTATTATGGACTTCCTACTCATTATTGAAGCAGTGTCTTAATAGTGATCTCTAAGACTGTATAGTTTGGGTTCTAACTGTTGCAACATGCTTTCTGTCTGATTGGATGTTTTTATTGTAATGGTTCCCTGGATATGAAAACTGAGAGTTTGAAGGGAATCCACTGTCAGTGAAAGGTCCTCATTTCCTGACTTTCATTACCTTGTAGAAACAGAAGACCTAAAATTTGTTAATTAGCAGGACAAGGTTAAAAGGCCATATTAATCACGTCTGGCAGATATTAATTAGCACAAAGGGAAAAGAGTTAAATATCTTTAAGGTTGTTCCTTGTTCCTTGAAGGTTGGAACCTTTTTTTCAACTACTCTATATGAAATCATTTAGTGGCAACATAGATTACTTTGTTTGTTAATAACAGTAAATGAGCTAGCAGCCTTAAGAAGAATGTGAACGTCTCTTTGCAATCTAAATTTTAAACTAGATACATATTTAAACCAAAAATGAATTGTTTTAACTAATATTAAAAATATCATTGTAGGAACAATCTGAAGCCAAGCCTAAAATTTTACTTAATGTTTTTTGGGAAAAAAGACTGATTCATTTCCTTTGCTTGTGTCACCATTGGGTTACCTCATCTAGTCTAGCAGAATGGATAATGTTATTTATTATTTTTTTGCTTTTTATAAATTATTTCAAAGTTGCTTAAAGCATCAAAAAGCCCTCCATTACTCTATGTGTAAAAAGAAAAATAGATAAGAATGTGTTAGTTTTTATCTGATCTGCTTGACAGTGTCCCCTTAATAACACTGACAAAAATCCTGTAAAAAGTGTAATCTTTGCTTTTGCTGTTCCTGCCAACCTAGGGCAAATTATTGGTACTCCTACTATGATACTGTGTTGTATAAAACTGAGGTACTGCAGACTACCTTCCAACTCTGAAGTATATAAAACTTGGATAAGTGATAGATATTAAAGGTGATGCTGAATGCCTGGCACACTAGTTGACTGGGAACACACAGTACTTCGCAGAACGAGGCCCTAAACTTTTCAACAGAGTACTATAAGGACTAAAATATTTATGTGATAAACCAATAGAAACATATTTCTGTGTTAATTCGCTATGCCTACGTATTCCCCAGAATTTCTGATTTATCCTTAAGCATTTCTAAATGAATAATTTTTTCACAATATAAGGTAAAAGAGCAGGCATATTTTTCTCCATGTTGTTCTCCACATACGCTAAACTCTGTTACTTAGTATGGTCAGTACATTACAAAACAAAATATAGCAATGAAATCTAAAACTATGCATCAACACATACCGTATGTTCAGCTTCATGATAGTCAGCTGTTACTTAAAGTTGTAATGATTTTCCATGTCATTTTACATCAGATTTTTGTAAGAAAAAAGGAAAGATGGCTAGTAAGTGAATTGATTTTGGGTCATTGCAGTGGTGAAAACAACTTATTTGCATGATGTTTATTTGCTGTGACTTGTCCATTCCTCCCTTTTCCAAAACCATCTTTATTTTCTTTCTTTTTTTTTTTTTTGGTTTGTATGCTTTTGCTTTACATATTACTTTGAACAATATTTGTCTATACTGATGGAAAAGGTTTCATATATAAATAAAGTATTTTAGCAGTATTGAATTAAATTGTGAATTTGTTATTTAAGTGCTTTATATTGTAGCATGTCTAGTCAAGTCACTTTTACTATAGCTGAAATTAACCTTTATTTGGAGAACCTTTTTTGGTTGCTTTGTAGGTGAAGATGGATAGCACACCTCAGGATTGTGCTGATTATCATTTTGCTGTTTGCCAGTAGTCTTTTAAATATGTATGTATATAAAATTAGATTAAAATCAAGAAGGATATTTCTTTTAAATAAGAGAAGCAAGGCATATAACTGACCAGGAAGAATGTCATGAGAATATAGCTGCTGCCTTTAGCTGGCAGCTGCTAATCTCTTCAGGATTATAAATCTCAGTAACTTTAGATGGTTGAACATGAAGTTTAGCAAGACTTTAGGAATGGTTTGTTTTGGTGAGGTGGGATTGATAAAGGAGTGACAGGGAGTTGTGGAGGAGCTCTCAGACATGGATGTGTTTTGTTTAGGAAGCCAAATCCATGAGCATTGCCTTTTGCCTCAAGACTGGAATTGATGATTAATCCCAGAGAAAGAAATTATGTACCACAATGGGTTGTAGAGATAAATATTCTCTGACCAATTTCCCTCATACGGCTCCTTCCTTAAATGAAGGAATGATTATACCAATTCCCTTCATAAAAGGAACTAAAATTTAGTAAGTACAGTATTTCTGGGAGCAAAGAGTAGCCTTAGTAATGTAAGGAGGCTTTCCTGAATCTGCTCAGTGCTTTCTCTCCCAGTATACTCCATAGAGCTGTTATCTTCTGTGGCAGCTCTTCCATAGTTTCTAAGAGCAAATTTAACATTCACTTTTTTGAATCATCATGTACTCAAGTGTAACTTTTAAAATGAAAAGCTACTAGAATTCCTAATAGTTTAAAATGTTGAGAAAAATATTGTCTACTTCTAAAAAAAAAAATAAAAAATTCTTTCTGATTTTTCTTTTCTGTGGTAAAAACATACACAACAACTTAAACTATTCAACTAAAACATTATCTTATAGCAAGTAGCAAAATAATAAGTGAAACTAGACATCAGGTAAGATCAGCATACTTGTTATTTTCAACTTTTTGCTAAATTAACTTTTTAGAACTGCAACAGCAACTAACAAGTTACTACTTTAAAATGAATTACCTGGAAGCAGAATGCACAGGTTCAACATGTACACGGCAGCCTTTGCCATATAATGTACAATCCTTAGCTATGATAGGCTCATAAGTCATTAAATCTGAATGACAGAAAGGATGAGTTCAGTAACTTGTGCAATTCTGAATTTCTGTAATAACTAGGCAAAATCCACATGTTGTAGGAAACCTACGTATCTTGTATCCTTAGAGTTGCCTTCAGCAGCATAATACATCTTGATTTGTTTCCAGTGACAGATGATCCTGTAACCCACCTACAGATTTCTTCCCAAATATCTTTTTGCACATACATGCAGTTTTGATTGCAGTAGGCACAGCTAACTGGAGTTCTTGCTGGAAGATAGTAGTTTATAACAATTTGCAGCAGTGGGCTACTAAGGGAGTGGGCTCCATAACAGAGTATATTTAAAGGCATAAATGTCAGAAGGGTGACTAAATGATTTAAGAAAATGAATTTGCATACATTGGACTGGCTGCATTAAAAGCTTTAAGAACTTGTTCAAGGTGCTATGCTTCCTAGCACGGGTTACAGAATCAGGGCCTAACAGCAAATGTAGGTTTGTACGTTAAACCTTTTTTATGAATAGAATCAGAATCACAGAATTGTAAGGATTGGAAGGGACCTCAAGAGGTCATTGGGTCCAAAATAGAAGATTAAGTCAGTTCTGCAATATTTTATTGCACAGTTTTACTTTAATAATAATTGTGCCTTCATAAACAGTGATAACCCATAGATATTTTTTACCAGTTACCTAGATAGGACTATCACAAAGTCACTAATGCAAAGGAGGTTTCAGTTGTCTTGGTCCTGTAGAAATATGGTTAAAGGGATTTTGTTAGGCTTGTTAGGTTATATATGTTAGAATTTTTCAGCCTTGCTGGTGAGTCCCAGACAAGAGTTTTGGATGATGGCTTGCTTGCCAAAGTCATGCTTATCTGATGGTGCGTTATGCATGTGTAGTGCGCGCGTGTGTATGTGTGTGTGTCTGTACATGTATATATATAATGTGTATATATATACACACACGCACACATGCACGTATATGTTGCTTTTCCTTCAGTAGGCAATATTGTTTGTTTTGTTTTGTTTTCTCATTAGATCACAGGTTTTGTTTAACTAATTTCTGTTTATGCAAAACTAAACAGAAGTATGCAAATATTTGACATTTCATGTGTAATCACAAACGTTTGCACCCTGCCTGCTCTGTTCAGGGCTATTTTAGTGATGCCTGGAATACGTTTGACTCCCTCATCGTTATTGGCAGCATAGTAGACGTCGTTCTCAGTGAAGCTGATGTGAGTATACCCCAGCTTACTTTCCCCAGTCCCTACTTCTCTTTCTCTGTCTCCCCACTATTTCCATCATCTGGACAAGTCACAGATTTTGATCTGATGTTTCTCAAGTTTGAGTACAGACCAGTCATAGGTCAATTATGTTGATATGGGAAATAAATAGCCTTATTTTTCTACCATTTTTTTTAGCTAAGAAAAGGGAAAGATTGTATAGTGGTACATCAGAGAAGCCTAGAGTGTTTCTGTGTTATAACACTGTCCTTTTCTTCTCTTTTTCTGTTTGTGTTTTTCTCTTGCTCTCTTTCTGCTGAATGCTTGTCCTAACAGCACTATTTCACTGATGCATGGAACACTTTTGATGCCTTAATTGTTGTTGGTAGCGTCGTTGATATTGCTATAACAGAAGTTAATGTAAGTAGCAACTGTTCATGCACTAAAAAGTAATTGCTGTCATCAAGAAATACAGAAAATGTAAATTTTATACCCCCAAATTCTCTTTTTTTTTTAACAAAAGTATGCTTTATCCTGAAATTGAAGACCAAAATATTGACATAGATGTTCATACAAGCTATTATAGAACTATAAACCCATAAAACTGCACGTGCACACAGTGTAGTGAAACAATGGAATTATATCTTTCTATTTATGTTCAGGAAACAATGGAATTATATCTTTCTATTTATGTTCAGAAAATATTTTAATCATTTTATATATAAAAAAGAAATGAAGCCTCAATTGCTATTTTATTTGAAGCCCGGTGATTTTTGTATGTAGCTTGACTCAGATAATTTAAGCATCTGTAAGTTGCTTTAATGGCTTAGCTTAACAAATATATATATATTTTTTTCCATGGGAGGTATGTTTTATAAAGTGGTTTTAGCACCTAAGTCTCATGAGGTAGTGGAAGAAAGGTACACAGAGAAAATAAGGACTTCCATGCCATGGAAAATAGAGTGTTTATTCCCCTCTCTCCTTTTTTTTTCCTTTTCCAATACTGCAGTACATGTTTTGAAATTTAATTTACTCTTAAAATTATTTGAAGACTCCACCTTTTCACCAAAATTTTGATTAATGGCCACTACATGTGTAGGTGTTTGGACAACAAAAAGACAGGGAAATTGTTTTTTTCTTATTTTCTATATGACTTGCTGGTTTTAACAAGGAAAGCTGTATGATGAAAAAGATAAATGAAAGATAACAAAACACAGAACAGCTCTGGAGCAAATGCTGTCCATACTTACACGTTTCTTTAACTAGTCAAAATGAAATTTCAGAGGGAAATGCCTGTTCTCTTTAGTGCTTGTTCAGAGCTCAAAATGGGGGGTTAAGTTAGTGAGACTTGTATCCAACTCAGCAACCAAAAATGCTCAGTGAGTGCAGAGTCAGCAGGTGTAGTTAGCATATTACACCTGCTGGAGATCCTGCCTGCTTGGCATTCTGAGAACAAAATTATCCACAAATACCCATGGAGATGCAGGTCCCCAACATTCACAGCTATCAAAGAACAGATTGATCAGGGAAAGCTGTAGATCTAAGTGGTTTCCTGGTATTATCTTATTTGAAGATTGCATATTTCTGTGCATCAGTCCCACTTTATGAGCTGGCTAAAAACATTCCTTTTCTCATAAAATTGGTTTGGTAAGCTACTTGCTAGATACTTTTTTTTTTTTTCTCTGATAGATTTTATTAATTACCCAAATGCTTTCTTTTCGTAGGGATAGTTAATATGCAACATCTTTGAAAAAACTTTAAATTTTCAGTAAATGCTCTTATGTGGTGAATATAATTGCAATATCTCTATCTTATATTTGAGAGAAGCAAGGCAGAAAAGTTGTGATATACCCAAAGTCTTAGAGGGGGGCAGTGTACAGTGGCTCTAAGCCCTATGCATTACATACTGTTACCAAAAAAAAAAAAAAGGGTCTGCTAAGAGTGTTCACAGTTTGGTACTAGATACATTTTTTTATCAAAAGAATACATGCTATATGTTTTATTTCTTTGTTTGTTTGTTTCTTAAAGTTGGCTATCCTTTCCGTGGCTATCACTGCCATTTAGTTGAAACAGTTTCTCAGAGAAAAGACATATTAAAATATATTTTTCAAAGTGGTTCATGCCAGGAACCAGATTTTTAGGATCACTGCTCCAGTGAATAGCAGAAGTGATACCCTGACCTTCAGTTAGACAGTAACTTAGTTTTGGAACTGTGAATACCAGAGTAAAAAGGTTGCTGAGGAACATGGAATAGAAACTGTGTTTGAAAAGGCTGTGATCTGTTCCAGGCATTCCAGCATGAGGAGAAAACAAAACAAAATGAAACTAAAATGCTTTGTTCAGATCAGTGATCTGTAAACCACCCGACCAGGAGCTTGGATTTCTCGGGCTGGTCTAGACTGAGGTTTTGTTTCAATGGTTTGTTTTGGTTCCTCTGGTTTGATGAAGATTACTTTTGGCATCCCTGTGAGTTTACACAGCCTTCACCCACAGTCCTTCTTCCTACTGATAGCTCTGCGAGCTCTGCTTCCGCAAGTGACCAGGGACTTCACAGTTTCCTGGATCAGGTGCTGAGCACAAGCTACTGGCAAAAGTGTGGGCCTTGGTGAGGCAGAAGTGAGTAGACAAGCAAGGATATGGCTGTTTGCCAAAGGAGACAGTTCTCATACTGTGCTCATACAGGCCTCCCTTCAGTTGGTATTAGCTTTGGCCTCAATAACATCAATTAACTGCAATGGCTGCTGCTGAGAAACAGTGATGTGCATAGTTTTTAAACTTCTTAGGTTCTAGTCTATTTGGTAAGCATAATAATACATATTATAAATACATTTCACACAAATACAGAAAACAAATGTATTCTTTTATTTATTTAAGATGGCAGAATGCCTTCAAATGCACACACTTTATTATCTCACTAAGGACTTCAAATTCCTTTATACAGCTGCAAATTCTACATACAGCCAGCTCAAAGAATAATCACAATCAAAATAATTTTAAGCATGATTCCCCTTAAATTTTTATTTACTGATTTTATGTTAAATTGATCAAGAGTCTCATGACTGACTGCATTACTGGAAAGAAAATGAAGCAGTGGTACTCCTACTCATTAAGAATTGCTGTCCCTAATGTCCTTACTTGTGAAGACATTGAAAAATAGCTCAAAATGTACTTTTGCAATTATAGATGTCCCTGCATTTATTGCTGTATGGACAGTGTTAATTTGACAGCATTATTTGTAACTGATCACTGCTGAGCTTTCAGCTGTGATGAACACGGACTTCTTAGTGATTCACTCAGTTGTCTTGAAACTACTCTGGAGATCAAGCAGTGATCTTCAGCTAAAGTACACCCCACAGTCAAGAACTAGCACTGCATTTCTTACTTTTTCATACTATACTCACTAGACAAAAGGCTTATCTTTGATGTCTTTGAGCACTGCACAGCAGACTGCTTGTGTACTAAGTATTGTCTGTTTCTGGTCTTTTTTCACCCTTTTTTTTGTGCTGTGTTTGTGCAAGTGATGAATGTGTTTCAGTTTCAATATAATTCTGAGCTTGATTTCCCATTTTCAGCATGAAACAGTGTATACTGCTGTGTCCAGGGAACTTTCTTTAATGACTTTTATTGTTTTGATTGTATTGAATTATTCCTACTTCATTAGTTTTGTGTCAGTTTGTGTAGTACAAACTTAGTGTTTTAGAATCTCTTTCTCAATATTTTCTTCAGCATTTGGAAATATACCATTCCATCTGTACTTTTATCTTACATTAACAGTGATCCTGGGAAATCCACAGCTCTGCTAAGATGCTAACAAGACTTTGTTTTCAGTGGGATTTCAGGCACCATTGAAATGGTACCTGTAAAAATTCCCAGTAGAGAAACTACTTAAACTGAGGAAGCTCAGCCTTGTTTGAGGGGTGGTCTGAAACAGTGTAATCTGCTAGCACTGATGTAAACCCACATCTTGTTGCCATTGTAATTGATCAAGTTGCAGCCCTCTTAGTTGGTTGGTATAAATGAAGATTTAAAAGGATGTGAATACTTAAAATAATGTACAGAGACTTGAGATTAATTAAACATTCTTGTTGATTAGCGTACATAATTGCCTCATGAGGTGGGGACAACTTGACCTCATTGTGACATTTCAGCTGTATACATTCAGACTAATTCTAAAGGCCAGCAATTTTAACAATATTGTATCTGACACAGTTTTTTTCAAGTGAGTGGGTTAGACTTTCTAGTTACATATCTCCTTGATTTCAGTATTAAGTTTTGAAAATTAAATGTGTTCTTTTTATTTTGCTGTTCCTTTTCTTATTTTTTTGAAATGTTATGATAATGTGTATGGTGCCCTGAGGCTGATTCTTCTGATCCAGTAACCTCTCATTTACATGCTATCCAGGAAATTACTGTGCTTTGAATATCTCAGTGCCCATGGAAATCAATGTATTTAAGATGTTCAGCAATTTACAGGACTGCTTAGCATCCTCAAGGACTGGATCAGTGACCGGCTCCAGAAATGAACCACCTCAGAGCAACATATATTTTGGCAACACACTATTTTCTGTGATTTTTTTTTTCACTTTGTCATTTAATATCATTTCCTTTAATCAGTTCTTTTTATGAGCCTAATTGGTTTTCATGTTCATTTTATTTTTAGAAATTTTTAGAGGCAAGTATATATAAGTAAATATATATATGATATAGAAATACAAAATTTTAAAGCACTACTAAATTCTATATAATTACTCTGGCTTTTTTGTAACCTTTTGTTTTCAAAAAAATCACATGACACACAAGATCTTGTGTGGTCATAAAAATGGTTCCTTTTAACTTTTCTAAAAAAAGAAAAAACAACAACAACAAAAAAACAGGGCGGTGGTTGTGAGACTCAATATGTGGTCAGCCCATTCTGGGAGATGAACATCCTTAACTTAAGGCAATGAGAGAGAAATAAGTGGAAATAAATTCCTAGTAAATGAATAAGCTCTTAAACGGAAATAATAGACATGGTTCAACCTGGTCTGACTGTACAAAATTATCTTCATATTTGATGGTTCAGAAACCATTTGGATGACCAGCACTGGATGACTTAAAGGCATGATCACACTGATATACAGTAGTAGATACAGAGGTTTTGATTCACTTTTTTTTGTTTGTTTTTGTTTGTTTGTGTTTTTTTGTTTTTTTTTTTTTTTTTTTTACATTTCTTTTACCATTCATGTGCTGCCAAAATGTCAAGAAAATGACGGAGAGTTCACTTTCCTTTTCATTTGTGAAAATGTTTTATGCAGCCCCTGTGAACCTAATCTTATGCTTCAAGTTCAGTAAGATTCAGGTTCTTTGCTAAAGAACTTCAAAGAAGAGCATTGATATCTTCCTCCTGAGCTCCTCAGAAAGATCTGTTCATATGGAGCTCAGCACTGCAAACGTGAGACTTACTCAGTGCTTACACTACCAGAACAACTAACAGTGGTTAGAAGCAACAAGATTGACCAAAAAATGTCTCTTGCAAAACCAGAATCAGATATTCTGTCATCTGACAGGAAGGAGCCAAATTGTCACCATTTCAGCAGTATGCAGTGTGTAACACTGAGGACAGTGGGAGACTTTTTGTTTGCTAGGCTGCTTGTGGAGCATCTGCTGGGATGGCTGGGGCTTGCTCTTGCATCCACCCCCCTGTAAGAGATTCTGGATTCCAGTTTTGGAATTCCTTCTATGAAGCTGTTAATACTGAAAATTTAGTTATTGTACAACTGAATATTTTTTGGACTGTTACGAGAACAGTATTGCATGTCATCAACAGATGTCATGAATTTATTAAATATGCCAGGAAACAATGAAAAATATGCTTCTTAATCTACTATCTTGGGGTTCTTCACATTGACTCAAAGTTTTTACTAAATGATGCATATGGGCATTTGATTCATGTTGAACAGGGAATATAGAGAGTGGTAAGAATTACTACTAATTACTTAGTAGTAAATTTGAATCCCAGTAATTATTCTCTGAAGGAATCATGTGTACATACATAGGTGCACATGCACTACATGTTTTGGATGACATTTTGGCAACCTGAATGCTTTCTTGTGTATGTTACTGTCATTGTATGTATTTGTCATTTGCATATTTCCTGCTATATTTGCAATCATGATTCCATCATCATTATGATGAATTTGCTTTGCATACTGTAGTACACTTTAGCACAAAATATAACAAGAACTGCCTACTAACATCCACAGTTTTTGCACCATGTTTTTTTTTTATTATTATTATTTTATTTTTATTTTTTCCCTAAATACAGCACTATGGTTTGCGTCCAATGCATGATGCAATCAGTGCCACAGCAATCACAGTTTTGACATTGAAGCTTTTCAAAAGTTAGGATGTTTATTTGGAGCTTTAGTTGCAATATGAAGAGATGGAAAGAGGAATTACAGTTTAGGAAACATGCTAAATTTTTTGTGAGCAGCAATAAATACCAGCAGGTTGCAAACATTTTAATTAGTGAATCAGAAATTTTGGCTGATCATTGGTTAATCTTTTTTGAGGGTTAGGATTATTTTGGGAAGAAAACTGCTGTATTAAGCTGTGATTAAGAAAAATAAATATATATTACTGATTTAGAATCTATTTGAAGTATTTAAGAAGTGGCTTAAATTTATGGAGAGATGAGGTGCTTTGCTGAACTAGGCTGTCTGTGTAGCTGGCACAGGGCTGACAGAAAGGAGAATAATAAAGCCAGTCTCTGTCCTCGTTTACCTCATCGCAGTGCATCTGCTGGGCAAGCAGTGAAAGCAGAAGCTGCTCATATAAAAATAAATATTCTAGCTCTGCTCTAACCTCGTGCCCATTACCAGACGTAGCAGTGATGCCAGAAGCACAGCTGCCAACTTCAAAATCATATAGTCCCACGGGGAACAAAAAATGTGAGAGTGGCCTGCCAGTGCCCATGTCTGGGACACGGGTAGTACTGGAATCATTGGTGGAAGATGAGAGCAGTTTGTAGGCACAGCCTGGCCACAAAAAAATACTTGGACTTGCAGTCTTGTCAGCAACTGTCCTCCAAAGACAGCTCAACCTGCCCCATCTCAATTCTACTCAATACTTTTCCTACATAATGTGCCACCTACTTGTGTGTGTACATGTTAAGCAATATTACTGAAGTTGTAAATAAGTTTGTCTTTGGATAGTATATGTTTATTTCCTTATCTGGAGGAAGCAGATGTTCACTGTTATTGTCAATCTCTGTTACTGAAAATTGTGTCAAAATCTTAGTTTCCCAGATGTTATTATTACTGGTGCTGGCTCAACATAAACAAATGTTACTTTCTCTCTTAGATTAGCATTCCTTTGTAAATAAGTATGAATATTGCTTCTGGTCTGTCAGTATACTAAATTAATTTGAATTATTATTCATAATGTGAACTGAGCTGATGTATTACTCTGGGAAGTGCCAGAGAGGATAAAAAATTAGATACACCCACTTTAAAATGTCAGTACCCAAAACAGTTGGCCAATGATGGGCAGACGCTTAATGTTTTCATCTCCAGTGGAAAAGATCCTCAGGTACCAGGAGTTTGTTTTCATTCTTTTTTTCTAACATCTGTCCCCATCTCAGCACCCCAGTGTTTTTGTACAATTTCTCTGCTGTGAGCAGGGCATTTTCCTGGCCTGCTATTACTGCTTGCATTTGACATCCTACTGCTGCCCAACAGCAGCTAATCAGACATCACGTTAAAAAAAAAAAAAAAAAAAAAAAAAAATCATCACTTCTGAGCACTTGCAGTGGGAAGTAGAACTGTTCACATGCAGTTTTGGTAATCTGATAATCTGATCTCTGCCTGCAGTGTAAAAACTGGGAAATAAGCATTTATTAAAATCAATATGCAAGAAAAGTTTTTTTTGTTGTTTTGTTTGTTTGTTTGTTTTAGCATATTCCTCCATTTACGAGTTTTTTAGTAACAAAATCCAGTGATCTTAATGCATACACTTTCTTCATTATTTTTTTCTTTTGGAATGAAATTAAAAATCTGTAGGACTAAAGTATGCTTATTCTGATATTATATATTCCATTATATATTGTTTTCCTAATACCATTCCTAGATTATTGGGGCCCAATCTTTCTCCTAGTGGGGAAAGATCCCAAATGCAAAATCCAGCATTTTATTTCATTCTTTTAGTGTCAGCTTGTGAAGATTTTGTAATTTAATATGTTCTCTTCCTGTCAAACACTGCATTTAATTTTTAATAACACAAAATATTGAATGCTAATTAATTTGATTAATGATTAGGACTGTCGCAGCATGCCAGTTATCAGATATTAATATGAAACTTCAGGCCTCATCTGAAACCTGTTTCCTTTAAAAGTTTCAGATAAAGAGGAATTATTTCTGTACCGAAAAATCAACAATGTGGGTCTGTGTGCACTAGTACAGGTTTATTGCTGATGTAGTTAGACAGCCTTGTCAGACTGTTTAAGCATTGTGTGGTATTTTGACATTTATGATGTTTGTGATTATGGATTTCTCCTTAATCAGTATTTTGGTGGTTTTATTTCTAATTGTTGAAATACGCAGGGCATTTCTAATGCAGCAACACTCCTTTATTGACAGTATTTTATTTGTATGTGTTTTATACAGGTGCTTACAAAGCTTAGACATGACAGCTGATTTAACAAACTTACTAAAGTCTGCTTACTAAAGTCTAATGATGGGAGCTGGGTTTTTGTTAACATTAATGCCTTCCCTTAGTAATAACCCCTAAAACAGTTTTAGAACTGTTTCAGAAAATACTGAAATGCTAGCAGGGCAATAATGCATATATAGAGATTGCATATAGTTGAACAAATGATTATTTTTACCTCATTTTTTAGTCACTTTTGATGCCTTTGTTATATATGTTTTGAAAAACAAGTAACAGATAAAACAATTAGTCTTTTAATAAATACTGCTAATGATCTGGATTCAAGAAAGTGCTACCTATTCTTTTGTTGTTGTTATTATTATTTTACCATAGTATGTTTGTATGATATACTGCTAGTATTTTCAAAAGACTCATCTGCTCTCTGTTCCCGTCTTTCCCTCTGGGTCTTATCCTAGGTAACAGCAAGGCTTGAGATTTTACTCAGTCTCAAAGAAAAATGTGGCACTGAGAGTGTGTCCAATGCATCCTCAGTGTGTTGGAAGCAGCACTGGGGAGGCATCACAGTTACTGCCACTGTATGTCACCCTAATTGTTGAGAAGTACCACTTGATAAAGGTGTATGACAAGAGAGTAAGAGCCATCACTTGGATCTAACCTCCCAAATTCAGTTTTTGCTAGTGCTATAAAGTGTTTAAAGACTTCTCCATCCAGTTTTGAAGAAACTGCAGTGAATCTCTCCGTGCACAAGCAAGCATGGGCATGTGGTCCTGTAAGCTTTGCTAGCTGCTTTGCCTAAGTGTCTGGCCATTTTGGATATTGGGACAGTTTCTCCAAAGACAGACAGAGACATTTTAAAAAGAGAAGTGAGTTTCTTCTTCACAGGACGTAGAGTTTGGCTCTGAACAAGAAGTTGGTATGCCTCTCTCCCCTACCTGTAGCTCATGTGGGTTGTACATATCGTTCAAAGGGGTCAATTAAATCCTGAAACCCTTTCTCCATGTCTAATCCTGTTATATCAGCTCAAATATACGGGTACTTTATAGGTGATGAGAGACTCCAAATTTTGCCTTCTCATTTGCACCACCAGAGGAGAGTTAGCTTTTTGTTACAGCGCTAAAAATGTTTGTCTGCCACTTTAGCAGAAAAATCTGAGCCTGATGCTCATCAATGAATGAATGAACTCACATATATTACTTTGCTTTAAAAGAACTCCTGATGTGATATAAAACAACAATATCTTTAATATGGTTAGATTCCAGTGATGGAGTAATCAACTTAAAAAAAAAAAAAAAAAAAAAAAAAATTAGAAATTCTTTGTTCTTGAGTTTTACCTAAGGCTTACTGCTACAGTTTCATACAACCATGGAAATTTGTGTCTAATTTAGACTGGCTTACCATGGGAGTAGGCATTTTATTTTGTATTTAGTTTACGTTGACTCTCTTAAACATGTTCTATACAAGCAGATTTAATATCACCAACAATGTTTTAGTGTGTCAGCCAATGTGAAATGCTTAGGGAAGGTTTTAATACATACTTAATGTTCACGAAGTACATTGAGTTGAAAGATGTTCATTTACATTTAGAAGTGAAAAATGTCCTTCCTTCTATTTATGGTGAAGCTGATTTTTTGATCTTTTGCTTGATTTTAATATTTAATGTTCTTAATTTCTTAAAGCCAAAGCCAACTGAAACAGTCACAACTGATGAGTCTGGGGTAAGATTAGTAAACTGACCCCAGTGGTTTTACCTCTACTTGAGTTTATTCTTTTTACCATGTCTCTATTTTCCACCAATTTTTTATGTATTTTTCATAACTGTCCTACTACAAAGGTGTATGCAGTGGTTTGCATTTGTTGTCAGTGTACTATTGAAGTCTACTACAAACAAACCCAATATGATCCTTATTAACAAACCAGAAAACTTGGAAATGCATGTGATGTGTAAAGCATTTCTACAGGTCCTGTGTTTTTAGCATGTAATTTTTCCTTTCATATCATTCTTATCAAGGTGAAAAGGTCCTCAAGATACATTTTCAAATCTTACCTCTTCCACCTTTGCATTTGATGTTGTTTATCTGGAAGTGTTGCATGTTTGAGTTTGTATTTGGTTTGACTTCTCCATGATACTCTTCAGAACTCCGAAGACAGCGCTAGAATCTCCATCACTTTTTTCCGTCTTTTCCGGGTGATGAGGTTGGTGAAGCTGCTTAGCAGAGGAGAAGGGATCAGAACTTTATTGTGGACATTTATTAAGTCATTTCAGGTTAGCAAAATTTATTTAAAGTTGCTTAATTATTACAACTATTTACCTACCAATTTTTGTGATATAATACATTGTAGAGTGCAAATATCATTTCTTTTGAAATTCATGCTAGCAGTAATTACATTTATAAATTCATTTGCATGTTAATGCTAAAAGAAACTTTGCCAGTTAATTCTGTGAGACCGAGGGTCATTCTTTGTCATATAAGGTTAACTGTTATAATGAGATTTTTACAATACTTTTTAAGAAATTATTTGGTATGTCTAAAAAGGATTTTTTGTGAAATTAAAAAAAAATACAGGTTTGACACACACAGGTCTTTAACTTCCACGTATTTTTATTATATGACTACAAAAGAGAAATTTAATATTTTGTTTGTATAAAACTGATTTCATAAGTGTAGCAAATAGATATGTCAGTCCTGTCTCCTGAAAATTCTGAAGAATGTGAAGTTAATGTAGTATAGTGGGAAGTACATTTGTGTTGTCAGTAGTAGTAATGAAAATAAAATCTAAAACTGGTAAAGATAGCTCTTCCCCCTGGATTACTGGCAGAAGTAATTTAAAGTATAATGAAGTTCATGTTCATTGTATGTGGCAGAATATTAAGCATGACAGGTAATAACATTTTAAGCACTTGCATAAGAAGAAAACCCCTGGGAAGTGCCATGGTGTACAGAGAAATTATTTTGTAAATGTAAATTGAAATTATGGTGTGAAATTATTAAAAGACAATGCACCTGTCCCTTTCCTAGGCTCTGCCTTATGTTGCCCTTCTGATAGCCATGCTGTTCTTCATTTATGCTGTCATTGGAATGCAGGTAATTATAGTTTTTGTTTGTTTTTTTCCTTAGTATTAAACAAAAGCTCAGTGTTGGCTACTCTGAGACCGGTTAACCAAAATGCTTATTGAAATGTTCCTTTTATAGTGGTGCTATGTATGAGGCAGAGTTTTCAGAGTAATGTAGAAACCTTTTATTGGCTGTGATTTTGGCAGTCAGAAAATCCAAAAAGATAAAAGAGAACTGGGTGTGAGCTTATAGTATCTTGATTTGCTGAGGGGAGCCATTCCTCTTTCATACACTGTGAGGTTTATTCTTCTTGTGGATAAATGTATGAAACGATGCATGGCTTCTTTACTATAGATTTGTTTTGGGAATATGGCATTAAAATCCTGGTGTTTTTTTTGTGTTTTTTTTTTTGTTGTTTTTCCTCCTGTCTTCCGTGAGAAAAAATTAGAACTAGGAAAAGAATCTAGTTAAGGATTAGAAAAAGGTTTTCTTTTGATCTCAGAGTTGTAAGGTTCCCGAACCAGCTCCAAGGGAAGCCCTAATTAAACATGATGAGATGAGGAAACATGACATGGAGAGTAGATTTGCTTCCTGATTCTTAATCTTCTTTTTTTGTCTGAAAACAGCTTACATCCTTACAGTCCAGCAGCACGTGTACAGAGCACAGTGAGCTTAATCTCTCAAAATGAAATAACAGCCATTACTGTACTTTAAGACAATATCAGTTTATTAATGTGAGGAAAAAGAATGGCCTTGCAACCAAGGAATTGCAGTTTAATTTTGGAGAAGTGAACTAATTTCCATCTCTGGCTGGGACAAAATGCTCAGGCTGGGACTCTATGCTTTGGCTTCCACTTTTGCATCTAATTTGTCTGTTTAGATTCAAGGTTTTCAGAACAGCAATTATTTCTTACTACAGGTATGCACAATATCTGCTGTAGTGGGGTTTTAATCTTACTCAAGGACTCTAGGTGCCAGTCTAAAGCAAATATTTTGTCACCTACAATACAGGAGAAGGTATTAGTGTTATAATGACTTGATGATGCCAAATTAAAATGAACAGTTATCTTGTAGGTGTGATATATTTACTGCATTTACATTATCAGGAAAAATCTCATGAATTACTCAAAAGGGTAAGTACATTTGTGAAAGTGCTTTTCAGACATCTGAGGCTACAATGCCTATAGCTTCTTCCAGTACAGGTTTCTAGGATGAAAGTCAAAATCCTGTTTTTCTGTAGGTATTTGGAAAAGTGGCCATGAGGGACAACAATCAAATAAACAGAAACAACAATTTTCAGACTTTCCCCCAAGCCGTGCTGCTCCTCTTCAGGTGAGTAAACCTGAACCCTTACTTAATGCATCCCGTCTCAATGGTCTGTAAGAAATGTCTGTAACCTTTCTGCTGTGGATTTGTTCAAAATGTGTCTGCAAGTAAGAAGCAATTTCCTATAACAAGCATGTACTTTCTACAGCTGTATGCTGAGTGTCCACTGTCTAATCAGGTGCTGCAGGCCTGAAGTCATTACAGCTATTATGGAACAGTGCATTTGTGGAGGAACTATCTTCAGGTGGAGCCTAAATAGTCAGCCCTGATGGCTCTCTGCAGGCGTAGAGGAAGGTGAAAAAGACTTTGCCCTTTTTTATTCTGTGGAAGCACAGGCAAGCTAGCATGATGGTTTGGAAAAAAAAAAAAAAAAAAAAAAAAAAAAAAAAAAAAAAGGAAAGGTTGTTGCAAAGGTGAAAAAAAAGTAAACTGTTCTTTATATTTTCCAAAGAGAAAGTAATGGGGTGTGGCCTGCAGAAGGGAGATATCAGTAGGAAAAACCTACTGATAATAAAGGTAGCTAAACCTTGGTGTAAATGATCTTGGGGGATTATGGAATCTTCATCAGTAGAGAGCTTGAGAACAGGGTAAACCTTTGCCACGATTGCTGTGGTTTCATCTAGGCCTTCTGCTGACTTGCAGAAAATGACGTCCACAATCAGTAAGATTGTAAAGTAGGTATGTTTATTCAGCTCTGGGCAGCACGGGGGTAGTCCCACCAAAGTCGTGTGCACCTGACGCGGCAGCTTGCCATGCAAAGAGTTACATATGCATGAAGTTTCACAATATGCCTATACATATTCATAACCTGTCCCACTTCATATTAAAATTAGTTCCAAGGAGTCATTTCCATAAACTCCTCCCATCTGCGCTTGCACACTGTCCCCTGGTGGTGGTCGTCAGGGGTTGTGGGGATGAAGATTGATGACTCTTCCTCGTCACCGCTAGTTGACCTCTTGTCTGTGTGCAGACTCAGTTGCTCCTTGGCTCTTGTCCATCCACAGGACCAGTTTCTACCAGTTTCTTAAGACAGGCTCACACTCTCATTAGGAGACTGACCTTGGTAAAGGGCCCAAGGCTTCTTGCTTTAGTTAATTTGCACAATGCACCACAGTTAGCAAAAACACTAAGTAGTGTCCTAGTTTAATGCCATCAGCACTCTTATCTCTACTTGATAAGATTCTCCTAACTCCCTCTCTCACTGCATTGCTTGTTACTTGACTCTCAACCAAAATGTATCATCAGATGTGACAATTCTTCCACATTCACTGTGGATCTAAGCCCAAACTGAATTTGTTTGAGATATGCTGAAGAACATCTGCATATGCAAAACACATTATAGATCAATAATTCATAGACAGCCTTATTTTGTTTCAAAAGTACACTTCATCCTCTGTTAAAAACAATTTACTTAAAAATCTGAGCAAAAAAATACAGTTCTCAGATGACCCCTTCTTTCAGTTCATTGCTCTCAAATTGCTTTGGATTTTTTTCTCAGGTTTCATTATTTAATTTAGAAAAGCTTGGAATAAAACTTTGGGGATGTCGTGAGGGAAATAAAAACCATAAACTAACCCCAAATCATTTTCTAGTTCTTGTGGAAAATTACTTATAATATTGCATAAGATGCTTGACCATCCCCAGAAAATAAGCTGAATGTAAAAGAGGGAGAGAGTGTATTACTGAAAAAATGAACTTAGAATCCCATAGGTTCAACATCTGTACAGATACAGAGCACTGTAGCTGACTAGACCCAATGAGAGCTAAGTCACTTTATGCATGTGAAGACTTGCCTTTGCAACTAAGTCATAGGTAAGTGGTTGTTTTTAAGTATTTGAAATCACAGGTGTGTATGCAGGCATTACCCAACTATGCAAAAAAAAAAAAAAAAAAAAAAAAGGCAACTGCAGAAATAAGAGACATAAAAATTTCCTCGGCCATGGAGAGAAAAAAGCAACTCAGCTTTTACTTTTAACATTTATTACAGTTTTTTTTATACAATAACTCCACTTCCATACACAGCAACCCCACTGCAATAGGTATTTAACTTGTAAAAGACAGCTTGGAGTTCAAATTTTTACACATGAGCCTTTCTAGTGTACTAGTGTACCTTATAAAATTTGCCTGTAGTGTCAGATCTAAACTTGTCATTTCTGACACATGCTCTGTAATTTCTAATTAATTTCTGCTCTGAGGAGTTTGAGGCCTGTCATCACATTTGTGCATGTACAGCTCCAAATGTTTTATCAGAATGTAACAAATTAAATCCATTCTACTTCATTTTGATCAAATAATACTTAATTCTCTTTGTGACCTTATGAAGGTGTGCAACTGGAGAAGCCTGGCAGGAAATCATGCTGGCATGTTTGCCTGGAAAACGCTGTGATCCAGAATCTGATTATAATCCTGGGGAAGAGTACACGTGTGGAAGCAATTTTGCCATCATTTATTTTATCAGTTTTTACATGCTTTGTGCATTTTTGGTGAGTTCAACTTGTGCTTATTAGCAGAAATAAGTTTTAACATTTTGAATTTCTTCTCAACTAAAAGAGTAGTAGTCTCAGAGAAGAATTTAGAATCCTACCGCTAAAATATTTTTGCAAGGTTGTATTTTTCATACACGCTCCTAAATCCTGTATCTTATACTGAAAGCTAATAAATTCTCATGTGCAAGATGTTCTTCAGACTACAGGCCTCCCTCTATACGTGAAACACTTCCTTGGACATTTGAAAGCTGTTAACCTTCTTTTCATCAGCTATTATTTAATGCATTTTTCAATAATGTAATTAAATATTCATTAATAATGAAGCTGCAGTTCATTGGACTTATTAGTATTGCATATACTTATCAGAATTTGGACATGTGTCTCTACAAAGGGTGCTCAGACTTTAGTGCACAAGATGCAGACTATAAACTTTCTTCCTAATGATGGCATAATTCATTATTTGCTCTAAAACAATCTGCAAAAATCCCTTTCTCCTCATTGCAGCTGTCTTGGCTAAGCTGGTTGATTTGTTCTGCTCTCAGTACTGTTCTCCTTGCGAAAGGAGATTGGTCAAACAGAATCCTGGACCACTGTAAACATACCCCTTCTCTTGTGTCATCTTTTATGTTGATGAAACATAGGTAGAAGTCTCAATGTCATGTCAGTGAATCCTATGAATATAAAAGGTGTTTCTTGAAATCTACACAGTGTCAAACGTGTTGGATCCATTCTTTGATCTGGCAAGTCAAGGAAGAAAAACAAAAACATTCAAAAGACTATGTCAAAGACTGAGTATTATACAATAGAATCACACTCCTGTCATTTGATTGCTTAATAGTTCCAGTTAAGCAGTTAAATGGTCAGCAAGTATTTTTTTGTGATATTCAATGGTATTTGACAAAAATTATTATGTATTAATTTATTAAATTACTTGAATTCTAAAATTCCTACCTTCTAAAGTTATTTATTGAAAATATTTGTATTTCCAAAAAAAAATCAAGTAGATCTGTGTTCTTAATTGCTTTGTTTTTAGATAATAAACTTATTTGTGGCTGTCATTATGGATAATTTTGATTATTTGACACGTGACTGGTCCATCCTGGGTCCACATCATTTGGATGAGTTCAAAAGGATATGGTCAGAATATGACCCTGAGGCAAAGTAAGTTAGAGCATTTCTCTGGTAAGATTTATCTGATAAAAACACTAAAAGCAGAGCATAGTATATTCTTTGAGAATGCATGCATATTTGGTAATTGATATGTGTCGGTTCTAGGGGAAGAATAAAGCATCTTGATGTGGTTACGTTACTGAGACGCATTCAGCCACCACTTGGTTTTGGCAAATTATGCCCTCACCGAGTGGCCTGCAAGGTAGGCTTTACCCTATTTCCTTTGTAGGCTTATTTCACAGTTTATTCATTCATTCGTTCAATTCTGCCAAATGTGTGTTCTGTACGCGCAGTAAACCTGTCTATTCACAAGGTGTCCTCCACTCGGGTTTTCCCAGTTTTATGCAGGTTTAACTTAAAGCAGCCAAATCAGTGTCATTTCCTTCAGTGTACCCATTTGAGTAGCTTTTGTAAACATAAAAGTCTTTACAGAGCATGAAAATAAAAGGAGTTGGTCTGTAAATCTATCAATCTATTATTGTGACATATATGAACTACCTCAGCCCAGCATTGCTGGTGACCCAGTGACATTTCTGGTTTCTCTTTAGTCCCAGGGAGAAGAGGGCGGTAGTTTACTTTAGGTCGCAATTAAGTTTTGATACAGTACTTTTACAGTTGCATTCATGGACTGTTTGCTGCATGTGAAACATAGATCTGAGTTTGAAGGGTGTGGACTGCAAGATGATAAACCACGCAGAAATGAATAACAATATCCAAACAATGTCCAGAAGCGAGAAGACTGAAAATTAGCAGAAATTTCAAGTAGAACTTGTTAAGCACAGTGTGTAAACTGGATGAGGATAAATTACATTGTAATGTAAGAGTTGAAAAGCAACACAAAGGAGATGAACAATTATTAATTTATTTAAGGAATTCTAATGAAGAGGCTAATCCAAAGAAGAAAATCACTTTTGCACTCATTCTATGTAGATAGCATAAAAGATGCACAGCATTATGGACAGCATATTTTACTGGTCCCCCCAGGAAGAGGACCAGTAAAACCACTGTATTGGACTTTCGGAGGGCTGACTTTGTGCTGCTGAGGACACTGGTTGGTAGAGTCCCTTGGGAGGTGGTTCTGAAGGGCAGAGGAGTCCAGGAAGGCTGGGCGCTCTTCAAGAGGGAAATCTTAATGGCGCAGGAACGGTCTGTCCCCACGTGCCCAAAGACGAGCTGGCAGGGAAGAAGACCAGCCTGGCTGAACAGAGAATTGTGGCTCGAGCTTAGAAGAAAAAAGAGGGTTTATAATCTTTGGAAAAGTGGGCAGGCCACTAGGGAGGACTATAAGGATATCGCGAGGCTGTGCAGGGACAAAATTAGAAAAGCCAAAGCTCATCTGGAGCTCAATCTGGCTACTGCTGTTAAAGATAACAAAAAATGTTTTTATAAATACATCAACACGAAAAGGAGGACTAAGGAGAATCTCCATCCTTTACTGGATGCGGGGGGAAACTTAGTTACAAGAGATGAGGAAAAGGTGGAGGTGCTTAATGCCTTCTTCGCCTCAGTCTTTAACGGCAATTCCGATTGTTCTCTGGATACCCAGTACCCTGAACTGGTGGAAGGGGATGGGGAGAGAGATGTGGCCCTCACTATCCATGAAGAAACGGTTGGTGACCTGGTACGGCATTTGAATGTGCACAAGTCGATGGGGCCGGATGGGATCCACCCAAGGGTACTGAGAGAACTGGCAGAGGTGCTGGCCAAGCCGCTTTCCATCATTTATCAACAGTCCTGGCTATCGGGGGAGGTCCCAGTTGACTGGCGGCTAGCAAATGTGACACCCATCTACAAGAAGGGCCGGAGGACTGACCCGGGAAACTACAGGCCTGTCAGTTTGACCTCAGTGCCAGGGAAGCTCATGGAGCAGATTATCTCGAGAGTCATCACGCAGCACTTGCAGGGCAAGCAGGCGATCAGGCCCAGTCAGCATGGGTTTATGAAGGGCAGGTCCTGCTTGACGAACCTGATCTCCTTCTATGACAAAGTGACGCGCTGGGTGGATGAGGGAAAGGCTGTGGATGTGGTCTACCTTGACTTCAGCAAGGCTTTTGACACCGTTTCCCACAGCATTCTCCTCAAGAAACTGGCTGCTCTTGGCTTGGACTGGCGCACACTTCCTTGGGTTAGAAACTGGCTGGATAGCCGGGCCCAAAGAGTCGTGGTAAATGGAGTCAAATCCAGTTGGAGGCCGGTCACTAGTGGTGTTCCCCAGGGCTCAGTGCTGGGGCCGGTCCTCTTCAATATCTTCACTGATGATCTGGATGAGGGCATTGAGTGCACCCTCAGTAAGTTTGCAGATGACACCTTATGACAAGTTGCAGATGACAAGTTAGGTGCGTGTGTCGATCTGCTCGAGGGTAGGAAGGCTCTGCAGGAGGATCTGGAGAGGCTGGACCGATGGGCCGAGGTCAACTGCATGAAGTTCAACAAGGCCAAGTGCCGGGTCCTGCACCCGGGGCACAATAACCCCAAGCAGAGCTACAGGCTGGGAGATGAGTGGTTGGAGAGCTGCCAGGCAGAGAAGGACCTGGGAGTGATGGTTGATAGTCGGCTGAATATGAGCCAGCAGTGTGCTCAGGTGGCCAAGAAGGCCAACAGCATCCTGGCCTGTATAAGAAACAGTGTGGCCAGCAGGGCCAGGGAGGTGATCGTCCCCCTGTACTCGGCTCTGGTGAGGCCGCACCTCGAGTACTGTGTTCAGTTTTGGGCCCCTCGCTACAAGAAGGACATGGAGGTGCTCGAGCGAGTCCAGAGAAGGGCTACAAAGCTGGTGAGGGGCCTGGAGAACAAGTCTTACAAGGAGCGGCTTAGGGAGCTGGGCTTGTTCAGCTTGGAGAAGAGGAGGCTCAGGGGTGACCTTATCGCTCTCTACAGGTACCTCAAGGGAGGCTGTAGCGAGGTGGGGGTTGGTCTGTTCTCCCACGTGCCTGGTGACAGGACGAGGGGGAATGGGCTAAAGTTGTGCCAGGGGAGTTTTAGGTTGGATGTTAGGAAGAACTTCTTTACCGAAAGGGTTGTTAGACATTGGAACGGGCTGCCCAGGGAAGTGGTGGAGTCACCATCCCTGGAGGTCTTTAAAAGACGTTTAGATGTAGAGCTTAGGGATATGGTTTAGTGGGGACTGTTAGTGTTAGATCAGAGGTTGGACTTGATGATCTTGAGGTCTCTTCCAACCTAGAAATTCTGTGATTCTGTGATTCTGTGATTATTAAAGAGTCACCTGAGAAATGAATCAGTTTATGCAAGCCAGACCTGGTGCTCTGGTTCTTCATGGAGCATAAGGCTGGAGCACTCCATGGGAAGCCTGGAACATGAGTGCAACTAGAGTGCATGCTTTTGAATAGCTGCATATGTCCCTGATATTGCTTCAATGTCAGCAGATTAGCTAAATAAAAATTGCCTATGAAAACTATTGAGCAGTTTTATCGTTTGTAGAAGCATACGTATGATTAGTATCAGAAATAAGCAATATTGGGACTTATAGACAGCTTGGATAGAAGGCTCAGTGTTTTTTGAAAAGTTACAGAATTTTTACTCCTCTCAGTGATTATTCTTTGATTATGTCAGCTTTTCAGAAATGAATGTTACAGAGCTTTGGGTTTTTTGAACAGTTTTCTTTTCTCCTTCACAGAGGTTAGTAGCCATGAATATGCCACTGAACAGTGATGGAACCGTCATGTTCAATGCTACTTTGTTTGCTTTGGTTAGGACTGCTTTAAAGATAAAAACAGAAGGTAAGGGTTTTACCTGCCAAGCCTTGTCAGAAACTACAATGAAGAAAAATTAGAATTTATTCATTTTATTGGACATGAATAAGGCTGCCTAAATCTCAGTGGATTTGATTGGACTTTGGATCATGGATTGTATTCACTATTGCTAGGAATGACTTGTGAGAAGATGAAGAGAAGGAGGTAGTGAGGCCAAAGCCCAAATAATATCAGAAATTATTACATGTTTTCACCTGGTCAGATAAAAACATTCAGCAGTGATATAACAGGAGTTCTACTTCAAGGAATGAATGAGTTCCCCTCTCTGGATGACCAAGATGCTCCTTCCTCACTGCTCTTTAAGTCAGTACATAGATCCCACATTAGTGCAAAGAGTAAATCCTATGATTAGACAAAAAAAAAAAAAAGGGGGGGGGGGGTCAGCTTTGGATCAGGAAGGAAGTGACTTGTAAAGAACAAGTTGTCATGTTCTGCACAAGGCTGAAGGTATTAAGCAGTGACAGAGTAGAGCCAAGATCTGTAAATTACTGTTGACTTCTGAAGTACTCCAGAGACTGCTTTGAAAGCCCCTAGGAGTTCTCTCTTACACTCTTTCTTCTCTTGGATTATTGTAGTACTATCTGATACTTCACGTAGCTTAGGCTGCTGCCAACAGTTTTATCACAGTCTTTATATGTAAACAGCTAATTAATATCCAAGGATCATTCATTGCAGCTCATTGAAATATAGTGGTCATCTTTTGTTTTTCTATTTCATTGCCACAGGTAACCTAGAGCAAGCAAATGAAGAACTTAGAGCAGTTATAAAGAAAATATGGAAGAAAACGAGCATGAAATTACTTGACCAAGTTGTCCCTCCAGCTGGCGGTCAGTGTGATAAACTTTGCAATATGCTATTCTCTGTGCATTTTGGTCTTTGTGGATTGCTAGGAACCAAAGAAATACTAAAATTTGTAATGACAATGTCATTAAAGGACAACAAACAATAATAGCAAAATAAATGCAGAGAACATTATACCCTGTTACACTAGATAATAAATGTAGGACTGAGTAACACAAATTCCTTAGATTAAAAAGAAGGTGAGGAAGATACATTTAATGCTTATTTTCTTGCTTGGAAACAAAACAAAACAAACCTTATTAGAGATAAATTCAGTCTTAATTTCAAGTCATTCAGCAAAATAAACTAAAGTTAGTTTGATTTCAGTACATTCAGCAAAATAACTTTTTTTTTTTTTTTTTACTAATTAAGCTTGTCAATGTACACTACATTTTAGCTTATATCCTTGTATCCTTGTATATGTTGAATACTTCTGGGAGAAAACTAAAAATTTTTAAATGCAAGATTAAATATATAGCTAAATTGGTAAAGCAAAATGCTAAATTATCTTAGTTAGACTAGTATGAACCAGAGCACTTCCATAGTCAACAGATAATGGAACTGGTTTGGATTTATGCCAGTATGACTGAGGTATGAATATGGGCCTTGTAAATAGATATCTAGATTGTAATCATACCAATACGTTTGCAAGAACTACAAGGCACGAATATTATTTATTCCTACGTGCTATAAAATGGCATCAAATATTCGTTATATCTCTTTTTTAAATATATATATTCCAACATATATATATTTAGCCTTTTTCAATATATACATTTTTCTTAATATGCTGTAGTGTAGGTTTAGGTGACATTTTACTTGCTTTTTCAAGTTTTAAAGGTGCAGGATCTGTTGCACTGTGTCATCCGCACCCAGGCTGTATATATCCAGACAATATACAGATCCATTGTAATCATCTGGTATTTTTTGTAGTTTATTGTACTTTTATAGTGTTACAGCAGCTTTCAAGACTGATCAGACTCAGGTTTTGAAGCAGACTCAAGATCCCAGGCCCGATGCTGGTGGAGGCTGATCCCTTTCTGAAGGTGATACTCTCAGTCTCTAGGGGAGAAAGAGCATGCTGGCTGCAGTGCTGTTCAGCAAGACCCAAGAAGCAGCATTAGCTTTGTCGCTGGAGGGAGCCACTTGCTATTGGTGTAGTGGCTGCCAGCTACTACTGGGGATTAAGACAAAAATCTAGCAAATTTGACCATCCAAAGGGGAACTGATACTGCACATTTAAAACAACTTTTTGTGTTCTACTCTGTTATTTTTAGCCTTACACCTAAGTGCTTGCATGGCATAGATGAATTGCTTTGTTATTGTTGTAACTATGTGCTTGAGCTTTTTCTGCAGCCTCTGTTCCTTTCAACTATGAGTCTTTCCGAATATTCTGAAGCAATTCTGTTTTAGGGTGGTGGCATGGAATTAGTGTTGCCTCTTGCCAACTTTATTCCCCTACATTTTTTTATTGAAATAGAGATGCATGCTTCAGAATAGTGAGCTGTGCCTGCCTAAACCAATCTGACAAAGAATCTTTAAGGATTACATTCCTCGAACTAATTTTACATAGTGACTCACCGTTAACTTCAGCTTCATTTCATTGCTGAATATAAGCTGTATATTTTCTTTCAGCTATACTAAAATTCATTGCTAATATTTATTCCGCAAATATAGCTCTTAAGTGTAGTTAGAAGGCTGAAAATCTGGATCATTGCTTGAATGATAAAAGACACTATGTCTTCAATGGTCCAGTATAAGTTAGAACATGTTGTGAAGTCCTTAAGATTCACTAATTTTCAATTTACTTTTTCTCTGCAGACAGTTAGCTAAATACTGGTTAAATAACTCATTACTATACTTTAATTAAACTGTTAATAGATAGCAACAGATTTTCAGTATAGAAAACTGAAACTGGTTTGCAAAAGCATAGAATGAGAGTCAAATGCCTGAATGTATGAATGCGTTAATATTCTTAGGAGACTACAGATAAGAGAAAGGCATACAACCCACTAAAGATTCAACTGCTTTCTATTCTCTAAACTCCCCAGTCTCTACCTGCAATCCCATTTAATCCTGCCTAATACTTTTTGCCCTCTTCCAAAAACTTCCTACTGAAATGATTCCTTTTGCTGTCCCTATTTGTAACTATAGATCTGTCTATACTGTGGTCAGTTATGCTTAGCTGCCTCCCTACCTGTCCATATCTGGCTATATGTGTGTTACTCAAAAGTCAAGGATGGCTCCCCTTGGCCAAGCTTCAGTTCTTGTGTGCACCTGTCTGCAATACAACTGACTGTGCCTGTGAATTACATGTGCATCTTGTTTGTAAAAACAGACTTTGACATGCATTTGATTCAGGAAACTGGTAATGCATCCATCTAATACACTAATAAAAAATTGGTTTATGTCCACAGTGATCAATAGGGCACTCTATTTATGCATACTGAGACTTTGGAGTTATTGTTGTCTCAGGTACAGTCAGTAGTCATAGCCTTTCTTGAGACACACTTTAACTGCAACCCATAGTAGTCTATGTTATATCAAGTCTGTCACTTCTATGTGCTTGTTCTTTCTAGGAGCCATTTGCTATATTACTTCCTTAAAAGTTCTGTTGAAATACTTGAAAAAAAAAAATAATATAGAAATGGGGAAAGTGGGGGACGTTGACCATGGATACATTGCAGAAATTAATCAATTCAGCTAAACTAGAGAAGGCAAGTTTAGGTTAGATACTTTATAAGAGAACTCTTCTGAATAGAAGACTTGTTTCCTGAGGAACTACCAAGAGAGATTGCAGATGAACTTCAAAGTGAATGTTCACAAAAAGATTAGAAATTAGGTTTGGGTCAGTTACTGATGAGTTGGGTCAGTTACTGATGAGACTGAATCAGTACACTGATGAGCTTTCCTTGTGAGCTACGGAGTCCCTGCTGTTTCCTAGTAGGATCTGGGGGGACCCTGTCCTTTGAAGACATGTCAGGATTTGGCAGAACAGACTCATTAACAAGCAGAGACATTTCCTGCAACAGACTGGTCTTCCAAACAAGATATTTTAAGGCAATTTTATTATAATTGTTTTTGCTTTGATACCTCTAAAGACAATAAAATGCTGGGAGGATACATCCCTGGTACAATTTTTCTGAAGTTAAAGCCTGTCATAGCTTCTCACATGCACACAACCCACATCAGACTTTATAATGAAATGCATCCTGTGAATTCTGGAAGGAGCTTATTTTGAATGGTGAGGATTCATTTTGAGACAGATTGTGTCACAGAGCTAAAAGTAAGTTTAAATAATATTACATACAAATTGGATTTCCCAATCCTTTTTACTGACATTTCATCACGTCATGAAAAAAAAAGAAGGTTACTGAAATTTAAATTAGCAAAAGCTGTCATATTACAGGGAAAAGTGCTATTATTAGTGAGACACATTGGGACATAAAATTGATCATGCAAAACCACAAGGAGACTGTTTTAATGAAGCATTAATGTATGATGTTACACTAGATGACAATCACTTAAAAATTTTACTTGACAGGGAAAATGCTTGCTTAAGAATATATGTTCATATGTAAAAAACAAAACAAACCAACAGGAAACAAGCAGAAACATCAAGACTACTATATCTCTATTAGTGTTAAAGTATGCACTAAGCAAATGACATAAAACAAAACAAAACAAAACAAAAAAACAAACAGCAAAAACAAAAAAGCACGTACTTTCTATCAAAGATGTGTTAAAGTGTGTCTGAGCACATTAGATTTTCTGCATTCAGCCAAGCAAGTCACGAAGGTGTAACCGAGATCCTGAGATGTGTTAAGCACCTGTCTGATGCAGTGAGGGTAGCCAGAATGGCAGGAGTTTGCTGTCCATCGGGATGCGGGCCGTAACCCGTAACCGTGGAGAGAACTTGGACACCTAAAATACACCAGCCATTCCAGGACTAAAGTCCTCCTTTATGTGCAGTACTAGCCAACTAGCAACCATGTTGCAAATGGCTGGCTCTACATATTGCTAAACTCCAGAGAGTAGGCAGCAGAAAGGGAAAAAGCTAACTTTCTGCCAGGTAACTCGAGGGGAAAGAAATGTGTGAGAACAAAAGCAATGTTTCTGAATAGAAAACTATTTCTAGTTTTCTGGCAAGCATTACTTATCAGGGCATCAAACTTCCACAGCTAAACGATTGAATGGGACTCATAAAAAAGATGCATATGTACTTACATGATGCGAACCAGGAGATTTCAATATCATCATAAGGTACCTGTTGTTGAACTTTGAAAATTTGGAAATTTGGATTTCGTTCACAACAGTGACTCTGTTAAAAAAAAAAAAAAAAAAAATCTAGTTTTTACTGCACTGGCTGTCTGTGTATCTTTTGAACTGTGCAAAATTAACTGTTGCAAATTATTTTCCTATCTATCAGCAAATCAGACCTTATACAACACAATAATGTGCAAAAGCACCATGTCTGTTTCATGTCTACTCTTATCATCATTACGTATCTAGGAGGTGATTAAGAACCAAATCTTCACTTAAACAAGAGCCTCACAGAATATATGTGAAATTGTAAAATCTGTGAGATTTTACTCCAGAATCAGCCTTATTGGGTGACAATAAGACAGCAGAAGATACGGTCCAACACGAGTATCTGTAACACAGACCAA